>NC_080729.1:18016433-18188933 GCF_019097595.1 Hemibagrus wyckioides | reverse complement strand
TCTCTCTCTCTGTCTCACACACACTCACCTCACAGTGTCTCTCTCTCTCTCTCTCTCTCTCTCTCTCTCTCTCACACACACTCACCTCACACAGTCTCTCTCTCTCTCTCTCACACAGTCTCTCTCTCTCCCTTACTCGCTCTCACATAGTCTATCTCTCTCTATATCTCTCTTTTTCTCATCTCACAGTCTCTCTCACACACACACAGTCTGTCTCTCTTTCTGTCTCACACAGTGTCTCATGCTCTCTCACACACAAACTCTCTCTATTTCTCACCTCACACACAGTTTGTCTCTCTCTCCATCTCTCTCCCCCCCACCCCCTCCCCACAGAAGCTCTATGCACCTAACTTTTATCCTGATTTTTTTTTTTTCCTCGAAGGAAGGAAGAAAGAAGAAGAAAAAAAAAAAGACCTTTCAGCCAAAGTTTCTGGGAATCCGATTGCCTGCTCACTTTTTTTTATATAGACTTTCAAAAGCCTGTCTTCTTCTGGAGTGGAGGATGTTTTTAGCTCATCCTTTTCATCGTGGAATCTTTCCTTTTCTCTGCATTCACTTCTTTGCCTAAATCCCAAAGGGAAGCTGTTGCATGTCGCATTGTTTATAGCCTTAAAAATCAACCCTGCGAACGGACCGAACTCCTCACCATGACGACGACTGTTTCTCAGACGGACTTCGATCGTACCTTTTACAAAAAAAGTGCACTTTTTCGGGGCGGGGGGTGGGGGATTAATATGGGTCAGGGAGGGTGGAGGTCAAGGACGTCATTTCATCGTCACGTGCATCACTAATTCATTCTAAGCTGCACTCTGTGACGCCGCATTAAACCTAAGCCGACGTGTGTGTGTGTGTGTGTGTGTGTGATGCTTTGGTTATTTGAGCATCGACACACTCCTGGGTTTTTTTTTGTTTGTTTTTTTTCTTGGGTGGGAGATGTGTGTGTTTTTTGTTTTGAACGTGGTGGTGGTGTGACGAGCTGCCACTGCGGTCAGTGTCCCTGTGCTCTATGTTAGAGTGGACTCTCGGCACGTTTCTAGTGCTACGCTGGAGGAGAGGACGGAGAGACGGATACGGAAGGTCACGGTGCGGAAAAACAACGCTAACGACGACGACAGCGTCAAGACGTAGAAGCCCGCGAGTGTGTTTTCTACATAACTTCAGCACTCGCTGTACGAAAGACCCGCGCAGTATTAACACGCGCTCCGTGTTTTAATAGCTAACTTGCACTGGACTGGAAAATTTGTCAAGTCTTTTACTCGCTCTTTTGAAGCTGATGCTAAAAAAAAACCATGTAGATTTCTGATGGGTTTTTTTTCCTGTCACAGTGTGATTCCAGTGTTGATTGAACACGTTTCAGACTTTTTGTTTCTTCATGAATCAGGTACCGTATTTTCTGGAGTATGAGAGACAGAACATTTTCAAGAACATTTAAACATTTTTAGTTTCAGAACAAAAATCTACAAATAATTTCCTCAACCCCTCGTCATCCAAGATGTTCATGTCTTTCCTTCTTCAGTCGTTAAGAAATTGAGGAAAACTTTTCAGGATTTTTCTCCATATAGTGGACTTCAATGGCGCCCGCGAGTTTGACCTTCCAAAATGTAGCTTTAAAGAGCTGCAACTGATCCCAGCCCGGGAAGAAGGCTCATATCTAACCAAACAATCGGCCATTTTCTTAGAAAAAAAAAAAAAAAAAAAATTGTATACTTTTTAACCACAAAAGCTCGTCTAGTGCTAGCTCTGGGATGCGCATCCTTGACACTACGTATTCACGTCATAAGGTCACGCGTGACATAGGCGGAGCTACAGACTCCTTTAAGGAATGTACGTAAGGTTACATCACCCTAACAATCTTCTCTCTAGAACTTCCTGTTTTTCACGACGGCAAATATTAACGCAAAATCAAGCAGACTCGATGCATTCAGCAAAGTTTGCGATTTTTCTAAATTTCACAGGTGCAGGTTTGGGGAGTGATGTGTCTTGTGACATCATTACACGCGCTCTTGTGATAACGCGCTCCTGTGACATCACAACCTGCACTCTTGTGACGTCACAACACTCACTCTTGACAACCCTCGCTCTTGTGACGTCACAACCCTCGCTCTTTTGACAACACGCGCTCTTCTGACAACACGCGCTCCTGTGACATTACAACCCGCGCTCTTCTGACAACACGCGCTCCTGCGACATTACAACACACGCTCCTGTGACATCACAACACGCGTTCAGCTGAAAACCTTCTTCTTTTACAGATGTGGTTCACTGCTAGGAGTTTTTAAAGACGACTTAAGCAGTTTTAGCAAATAAAGAAAGAGAAATGAAGCATTTTTGGTCTCAAAACAGTCCCCAAAAAATCTTTAGGATTGATTAATGTTTTCCGTAACCTTAGGAGTCTTCTTGACCAGCGTCACTTTTGCACAGATTACAGACGTTATTTATTTATTTTTCTTTTAATGGATTAAAACATCCAGTTCTTGAGATTCTCCTCAGGAGCTGCGTGTCATCAGTTACTCCAACACTAACCGGACAAAATCTAAACACAACCAGAGAGCAGAATACAGTTTACATCTGTATTATAACTATAAGCAAACAAACAAAGTCTTGTTTTCTTTTTCTCTTCTTTTTGACATCTTATATTCCAGGAAATACGGTACATTAAACCGTAGCATTAAATTCCCAACGTTAACTAAAATGTTTGACGAGAGCTTTTAAAAAAATCTGTTTTTTCTTTCCAGAATAAAATGAGAATGTTTGTAGTTTTAAAAAAAATAAAAATAAAACACTCATGTAAATATGCTGCTTTGCTTGTTAAATAATACAAAAAAAATAAAGAAAAAATAAAAATAAAGGAAGATTTTTTTTTGTTGTTGCTTCTTTAGTCGGAGACGGAGGAAATGATTAGGAAATTTTTTTTTTTTTTTTAGCGTTTGGGATGAGGGAATAAATCTGGCTTAAAGGTGACGGCAGTGCAGGAAGGAAGATCTGTAACGAAGATGAAGATAAAGGAAGAAAGTGGATGGTGTTAACGATGGAAGGGTTTCTGCTGAACTGAGGACGCTGAAGGAAAAGAAATACACTGAGGCTTTTAAATCATAAAACTTAAAACGAAGCAGCAGAATACACACTACTGCTGTGTGTGTAAGTGAGAGAAGGAGAGAGAGAATGAGAGAGGGTGAACCAGAGAGAGAGAGAGAATGAATGAGAGAGAGCGTGTAAGAGAGAGAATGATGGAGAGAGAGAGAGAGAGAGAGAGAGCAAGTAAGAGAAAGAGAGAGGGCAAACCAGAGAGAGAGTGTGAACCAAAGAGAGTGAGAGAGAGACTAAATGAGAACCAGAGAGAGAGTGTGAACCAAAGAGAGTGAGAGAGAGACTAAGAGAGAGAGAATAAATGAGGATGAGAGAGAGAGACGGAATGAAAGAGAGAGTGCACCAGAGAGAATGAGAGGGAGTCAGAATGATAGAGAGAGAGGGGGAGGATGATAGACAGAGCGCGAATGAATTGAGGAATTTGAGAGAAATCTGATTATCAAACACACGAGCACTAATCTTCCTCATCCTCCTCCTGTGCTGCTGCTCATGACACAAACACCGTGAGCTGCTTCTGGAGTCATGTCCGGCACCTTAAAATGACCACGTTTGTGTTGAGGTCTGATCTGAGACGTGTTTACTGACCCAGCAGCGATAAAGCGGTGTGTGTGTATCAACTAACAAGCGCAGGTGTGATGGCGTTATCCGACACCATCTGGGGTTCAGCCGCAACACTGAGCTAACGCACTCATCAGAGCTCTGATGGACAGAGTTCTACACCGGGCCAAGAACGCACAGTCACGCTGTGACCACAATACACACACACACACACACACACACACACACACACACACACACACAGAGCACTGGCTAAACCGGCGCCATTGAGCCGCTAATTCCCTCTCCACTCAACATAATCAGGCTCTATTGAGGGTCTTTCCTGGGGCTCGGTTACATCACTGACCCTCATTGTAGCCAAATATGCGACGATGGTCACTGGAACCGCGAGAGCCCGGGATTTTTTGGCTGAGGCGGCGATTTACCTCCATGACTCAATTTGAGAATGATAGATAGAGAGAGAGAGAGAGAGAGAGAGAGAGAGAGAGAGAATATAATAGAGAGAGAAAATGAGAGTGAGAGAGACAGAAAGATAAGAGAGAATGAGAGAGAAAGAATAAGAGATCGTGAGAAAATGAGAGAGAGAATGAAAGAGAGAGAATGATAAAGAGAAAGCGAGAGAATGATAGAATATGAGAGAGAGAGAGAATGATATAGATGAGACGGAATGCCCTCGGTCCTGCCCTCGAGACGGACACTGCAGTCAGACGAGCTCCTGGACCCGGAAACTGTGACGCAGACACTAAAGGACACAGGAGGAGTCTGGTTAAGGTCATGAGCGCTACATCAGGTGTGCGGGAGTCTACTGTAACCTGCATCCAGAAGAACAGCACAGGAGGGGAATAAACATTAGTGACATTGTAATAAAATAAAAATAATCAGGAAGAGGATCACGAGCCGTAAAGAGTGGAGCTTTAAACATCTCACTGTGCTTGGAGAAATTTCCGTGATACACAACATGCAGATATTTCTCTCATTTGTTAAAGACATCCTCAAAACCTGCGTACATTATTACTGTTATATCATTAACAGCTACAGAAATAAACTTTATTAAGAAGTAAAAATATTTTTAATACAAGCTGGACTGCTGAGAGAGAGAGAGAGACCGAGAATGAGATAGTTTGATAGAGAGAGAAATAATGCGAGAGAGAGAGAGTGAGAGAGAATGTTTGATAGAGTGTGAACGAGAGAGAGAGAATGAGCGAGAAAGAATGAGAGTTTGTGTGTGTGTGAGAGAGAGAGAGAGAAAGAGAGAGAGAATGTGAGGGCGCGTTTGATAGAGAGAGAATGAACGAGAGAGAGAATGAGAGATAGATAGATAGAGAGAGAGAGAAAGAATTAGATACTATGAGAGAGAGAGAGAGAGAGAGAGAGAGAGAGAGAGAGAGAAAGAATTAGATACTATGAGAGAGAGAGAGAGAGAGAGAGAGAGAGAGAGAGCGAGAGCGAGAGCGAAAGAATTAGATACTATGAGAGAGAGAGAGAGAGAGAGAGATACTCCTTGATTCAGTTCAGTCACTGAATGTAATGAAGCTCTTCAGAGGTTGTGGAGGATCTTCAGGAGTTGAATCCCAGAGTTAGACTCCACACTGAGCTGTAATCACTGGGAGCTGTCAGGAATTTTCCAGAACAATGTATTTCCACCTGCTCTTTAAACTCTCTCTGATGAAATAAAGTGGAATAAATAAAACTATAGCAGCGTTCCTCAGAGGATGTCGTGGATCCAACAGACGTGTTTGTGTGTGTTTATCCACATGCAGCTGATCGTTCAGAGTGTTTAACGGTGTTGTATTCATCACGGCGCGCTCGTCACACGTCAATGCTAAAACGTGTAAAACCAAGGGACCATCTGTGCCGCGATTCATCACAGCAAACAGCCACGCTGACAGATTGGCGTCAGTTTAATTGCTCGTAAGCAAACTCGCCTCCAAACCCTCTCCACAGAGCTCAAGGAATGAATGAAAGCCCTTCTTCTGCTCTTTCCTCAGTGTGTGTGTGTAAACTCTCCACTGTCCACTGAGCCTCTCTGACCTGTTAATTCTTCAGGGTTTACAGATCATCTGCTAATGTTTGGAGCTAAACAAAGGCAGAAAAAATCATAGACAGCGCTTTCATTAACACTAGGATGCATATTAAACTGTATACACTTTCTATCCACTTTATTAGGACATGGGGATTCTTGCAGTTATCCAGTGATCCAGTCATGTAGCAGCATCTATCTAATCAGCCAATCATGTAAGAGCAGCAACTACATGATTGGATAATCAGATAAGAGCAGCCATCTGATCTGCCAGTCATGTAAGCGCAGCTATCTGATTATCCAATTATGAAGGAGCAGCTATCCAATTAACCAATTAAGTAGGAGCAGCAGCTATCCAATCAGCCAATAATACAGGAGGAGCTATCTAATCAGCCAATCCTATAGCAGCAGCTACCTGATTATCCAATCATGTAGGAGCAGCAATTTAACCAGCCAATCACGTAGCAGCAGCTATCCAATCAGTTAACCATGTAGGCGGAGCTATCTAATCAGCCAATCATGTAGCAGCACAATGCATAAAGTCATACAGATTCAGGTCAAGAGCTTCGGGTTAATGTTCACATCAAACACCAGAGCAGTGTAAAGGGTGATTTCGGGGTGGTTTAATTAAATGTTTTTTATTTTCCGCACCATTCTAAATAAACTCTAGAGACCGCTGTGGGTGAAATTCCCAAGAGATTCCTCAAATTCTCAGTCAACCCGAACCATCAGTCACCAACAACCATGCTTTCAACCACGGTTCAAAGACTCAGAGACTTTTCCCTCGTCTGATGAACATTAACTAATGTCCCTCATGACCTGTTTGCGCCGCTTCAACACGACCGGCTGATTCAATAACAGCACAAACCTACAGCACAGGTATTCCTAATAAAGTGGCCATAAAGCGAGAGTCTCGTATGCTCATTATAGACACACAAGCGCTCAAGGCACAAAAAAAAAAAAAAGCTTACATAATAAAAGGAACTGAAATCTTCCTTCCTGCCAATAAGGGAAGACCAGATTGAAGGCTGTCCTCACCCCCCGAGGGCTGGAGAGAGAGAAATGTTACTAATAAAACATGAACTGACAGATGGGAGGATATTAAAAAATATAGAAATAAAAATATAAATAAATAAATAACATAACAAAAAACAAAAAACTAAATTAAATTAAATAATAATAATAATAATAATAACAGTAAAAAGTCTGAAGCATTTTCTTAAACAGGTATGAAATAAAATAGAAAAAGAGTGAGATTCTGGGGGAGAAATAAAAGGGGGTGGGTCATATTTTATGCATGTCTCCAGGTTTTGGGAGGATTATAAAAATGTGACAAAAATAAGAGAGAAAGACAAAGTAGGTTATATAAAAATGGGTCGATGGAGACTGGAAAAGTGTGTGTGTGTGAGAGAGAGAACTGCTGAAAGCTACACAGCGCCACCCTGTGGTTCAGCAAAGAACAAAAGTACCTGATTAAGTGAATACAAAAAAACTAAACAAAAAAAAAAACCCCAAATGGGGTCAAACCTCTTGAAAAAGGCTAAAAATAGAAGGCTGTTGCTGCAGGAAGAGCTGAAGAGGCTTGAGGAGAGATGTGGGTTAGGTGTTGGTGTGCGGTCATGCTAACTAGATCATCAGAAGCTTGAGGTGTAGCATGGCTTTGTTTGCTGCCAGGGGTGTGTAGTGTGTATTTACCCACGATGCACTGCAAGCACAGGCCAGTTGTCAACACTGAGCGTTGGTTCAGGGGTTTATCGGAACGAACACACAGGTACAGACACACACAGACAAACACACACACACACACACACACACACACAAAGACAGACACGCAGACAAAAACACACAGAGAAACACACACACACACACATACAGACACACACATACATACACACACATACATACACACACATACATACATACAGACACACACATACATACACACACACACATACATACACACACATACATACATACATACAGACAAACACACAAACACTCAAAGACTCCTTTTAATCCAGAAAGACAATAAATACTCCATCATCATCATCATCTTTAACAATTGGATTAAAAAAAAAGCGTTGATTTCGTACCTTTTCCCTGCTACAACAAATGAAAGTGAAGACCCAAAGTGTTTATATTTAAATCAATTGTGCTTTAATTATTTTTACTGAGAATCCAGGACAGCAGGAGAAATCTACCTTTCTTAATATTTTTCTTAATTGTTTCATATTAAAGCCCTGGAACATATGATAAATATATAATATATGATATGATAAATATCTTCTAACTAAAAGCTCTGGTTGGGAGAACTGCTTGCCTGATTGGAGAACTGATTTCTGGCCCGGAAAGCTTGTTTAGGTTTGAATTAGTTTACTGTCTCTTTAATATAAGTGTGGAGGGTGGAGTAGAGTAAGCTGGAGGAGGGGGAGGAGGAGGGGGAGGAGGAGGGGAATACACAGACATCAAACCCAACTTTTTCTTTTAAATGATAATTTTGCTTATTGCACCTTTCAAGCAGCTCACCAACTGGCTATACATAAAACATACACTCACTCACACACACTCTCACTCACACACACTCTCACTCACACACACACAGTCTCTCACACACACACACAGTCTCTCACACACACACACAGTCTCACACACACACACAGTCACTCTCACACACAGTCTCACACACACACACAGTCTCTCACACACACACACACACACAGTCTCACACACACACACTCTCACTCACACACACACAGTCACTCTCACACACACACACAGTCTCTCACACACACACACAGTCTCTCACACACACACACAGTCTCTCACACACACACAGTCTCTCTCACACACACACACACAGTCTCACACACACACACACACACAGTCTCACACACACACACACACACACACAGTCTCACACACACACACAGTCTCACACACACACACAGTCTCACACACACACACAGTCTCACACACAGTCTCACACACACACAGTCTCACACACACACACACACACACTGTCACACACACACTGTCACACACACACTGTCACACACACTGTCACACACACACACTGTCACACACACTCTCACACACAGTCTCACACACACACACAGTCACACACACACACAGTCTCACACACACACACAGTCACACACACACACACACACACACACACACACAGTCTCTCACACACACACACACACAGTCTCACACACACACACTGTCACACACACACTGTCACACACACACTGTCACACACACACTGTCACACACACACACACACACTGTCACACACACACACACACTGTCACACACACACTGTCACACACACACACTGTCACACACACACACTGTCACACACACACACTGTCACACACACACACACACACTGTCACACACACAGTCTCACACACAATGTCACACACACTGTCTCACACACACACACACACACACACTGTCTCACACACACACACACACACACTGTCTCACACACACACACACACACTGTCTCACACACACACACACACACACTGTCTCACACACACACACACACACACTGTCTCACACACACACACACACACACTGTCTCACACACACACACACACACACACACACACACACACACACTGTCTCACACACACACACACACACACACACACACACACTGTCTCACACACACACACACACACTGTCTCACACACACACACACACACACACACACTGTCTCACACACACACACACACACACTGTCTCACACACACACACACACACACACACTGTCTCACACACACACACACACACACAGTCTCACACACACACACACACACACACACTGTCTCACACACACACACACACACACACACACACACACACAGTCTCACACACACACACACAGTCTCACACACACACACACAGTCTCACACACACACACACAGTCTCACACACACACACACACACACACAGTCTCACACACACACACACAGTCTCACACACACACACACACACTGTCTCACACACACTGTCTCACACACACACACACTGTCTCACACACACACACTGTCTCACACACACACACACTGTCTCACACACACACACACACTGTCTCACACACACACACACACAGAGTCTCACACACACACACACTGTCACACACACTGTCACACACACTGTCACACACACACACACACACACTGTCTCACACACACACACACTGTCTCACACACACACACACACACACACACACACACACACACACACACACACTGTCTCACACACACACACACACACACACACACACACACACACACACACACTGTCACACACACACACACACACACACACTGTCACACACACACACACACACACTGTCACACACACACACACACTGTCACACACACACACACACACACACACTGTCACACACACACACACACTGTCACACACACACACACACACACTGTCACACACACACACACACACACACACACACACACACACACACACACTGTCTCACACACACACACACACACACACTGTCTCACACACACACACACTGTCTCACACACACACACTGTCTCACACACACTGTCTCTCACACACTGTCTCTCACACACACACACACACACACACACACACTGTCTCACACACACACACACACACTGTCTCACACACACACACACACACACACACACACACACACACTGTCTCACACACACACACACACACTGTCTCACACACACACACACACACACACTGTCTCACACACACACACACACACACACACTGTCTCACACACACACACACACACACACACACTGTCTCACACACACACACACACTGTCACACACACAGTCTCACACAGTCTCACACACACACACACACACACACACACTGTCTCACACACACACACACACACACACTGTCTCACACACACACACACACACACACACACACAGTCTCACACACACACACACTGTCACACACACACTGTCTCACACACACTGTCTCACACACACACACACACTGTCTCACACACACACACACACTGTCACACACACACACTGTCACACACACACACTGTCTCACACACACACACACTGTCTCACACACACACACTGTCTCACACACACACACTGTCTCACACACACACTGTCTCACACACACACTGTCTCACACACACACACACACACACTGTCTCACACACACACACACACACACACACACACACACACACACACACACACACACACACACACACACACACACACACACACACACACACACTGTCTCACACACACACACACACACACACTGTCTCACACACACACACACACACACACACTGTCTCACACACACACACACACACACACACACACTGTCTCACACACACACACACACACACACACACACACTGTCTCACACACACACACACTGTCACACACACACACTGTCACACACACACACACACACTGTCACACACACACACTGTCACACACACACACTGTCTCACACACACACTGTCTCACACACACACACTGTCTCACACACACACACACACACACACACTGTCTCACACACACACACACTGTCTCACACACACACACACTGTCTCACACACACACACACTGTCTCACACACACACACACTGTCTCACACACACACACACACACTCTCTCTCTCTCAACTCTCATAAAACTGAAAAAAATCTAGGCCCATATATGGGCATGATGGCTAACTCCTGGTCTTTTAGTATATCTAGTTACAGGTATAAAGTGAACTCTAACACTGCGGAGCTGCAATCGCACGACAGTGATGCAAAACAGACAAATACAAATTAGTAGCATTTATTTATTGCAAAAAAAAATCATCATACAAATATTAAAGTGTTATCCACCATGGAATGCAGTCAGGAACCATTCTTCAATAATTCAACAGTCGTTAAAAAAAAATGGTAAAAAATACAAAACTCCAATCCCGGCTGCAACTCCGCAGTAACATTACTCTCAGAATCTCACCACAAAGAGCTCGCGTCTCTCCATCGACACGCCGGTCTCACCGCTACGCCGGGGCGTGTCCGTGTACAACGAGACCTACGAAGTCTTCATCCAGACTTCAGTCTTCCTGTGCTAGTGTTACATGTTTCATGAACATCTCCCAAGTTTATATTATTCAGCTGGGAATTACGCCTCCTCCAATATGCTACCACTGAGGTATAAGAAAATGTTGTTTACAAAAAATAAAAAAATAAAATTAATTGCACAGCGGCCAAAAAAAAAAAAAAAAAAGTGTAATTAATTTAAATGAATTACAAGTGGTGTGAAAAAAAAAGAAAGAAAGAAAAAAATGTAAATTAATTTTAAATGCTGAAAAAAAAAAAAAAAGTACAGTGGGGAAAAAAATACAATCAATAAATTTATTTCAAATGGTGAAAAACTTTTTTATTAACATAATAATAATAAATAAAAAAAAAAATAAAAAAAATAAAAAAAAATATAGTGCCCCCAAAAAAAGAATTACATAAAAAAAACTTCATTTAAATTAATTTCAAATGGCGTAAAAAAAAAAAAAAAACAGTGGGAAAAAATTAAACAAACAAACAAAAAATTAACAAAAAAAAATACCCTTCATAGAACGGCCAAATCCTGATCTGAGGTCCATCTTGGTGCAGTGCAAACGTACCGCATGAGGTTTTTAGCAACCCATTTCCTGCCATGTTACCTTGTTTCTTTGTAGAGTAATAATGCTCAGTCAGTCAGGTGAGTCACCCGAAGTAGTTCCTGTGAGAATCATCTGTATATCAATCCCATAAATTAAACCAGTTAACCATCGGTGCTGTGTGCTTTAAAGCATCAGAATAATGCTTCATTCAAAAAAAACAAACACGACTCTACCTTCCTGTTAGTTGTGTAACTGAACATGACATCTTCCCTTAATGAAGTCAGGCTGTAACACTAAATAAATACACAGATCAGTTGCATCCTGTTACAGAAAATCTTCGTGTTTTTAAACTAGCTTGAACACAGATTCAGTCGCGAGTCCTTTTTCATCCCAGTGTGAAAAAAAACATCCATAAATCACCCAAGCTGCTCTGTGTGCGCGCGTTTGTGTGTGTGTGTGTGTGTGTGTGTGTGTGTGTGTATGTGTCCCCTCCCAAGCAGGGGTCCTGAGTTAGGGTCTCTTAGTTGAGGCGGGTGTGTGCATGTGTTAGTGTGTTTGTGAAAGCCTTTGTACCACACAGTCCCTTGTGGATGGATGGTTCAGCTTCCTCGGTGCGGTCAGTTGTTGAGCAGATACTCGCGCTCTGTCCCGGTCATCCTGCTCCGTGTTGCCAACACCTTAGCTTTATTAACAGACGGACCTGCAGACGAGAACGTTAGAGGTCAAAATATGCTCACACACACACACACCCCCCACCCCACATACACACACTCTCTCATATACGCAAACACTTTCTCACATACACTAATTATCCCTCTCACACTAACTCGCACTCACACACATTCTTTTTCTCTCTCTCTCTCACACACAAAGAATGTGAGTGTGTGTGTGTGTGTGTGTGTATCTTTCTCTGTCTCTCTCACACACACACACACACACTCGCATTCTTTCATTTTCTCTCTCTCTCTCACACACACACACACACACACACACACTCTCTCTCTCTCTCTCTCTCTCAGCAGGAGATGACAGACAGGGGCATTCGTACCTGCGTAACTCAGGAGCACTGGCAGGAAGATGAGGCCGTGAGCCGCTCCCAGCAGCACTATGGCTAAATACATGCGAAAGTAGAAGACCTGAAAGATCTGGGACTTGGAGAAAGCCAGGACGATGATTCCGCCAAATTTGGTTAACGTGATGCCGCTGAAGACCTGCAGACAGAGGACAAGCATTCGAGACGAGCGGCATTCTCAAAAGCGTTCACTCATGATAATCAGCACACAAACTCGAGTGGGGAATTTACAGATGAAAGAGGAACACCACCACAAAGCAAGTCTGAAGCTGAAAGACTGAGTGAGTGAAAGACAGAAAGTTACTGGCAGAAAGACAGAGGGCAGAACAGAGGGATGCTCTAGTAGTAGAGGTATGTATATTATAGCTTGAGAAAGCAGAGCAGTTTAAAGGGCAGTGCTGAGATTGATAAAAGCAGTTTAAAACATTAAGGATTTATAACAAACACTTTTTTTTGCCATTTCTTTTTCAACAGAAATCAATATGAAGAACTTCAGCTAATTTGAGCTTCTGTAAGAGGAACACTGCAACACTGATCAGTTCATAAAGCCAAAGCAGACTAATTTAGAACAAGCTGAAGGTCTGGTGCATGTAGCATGAATAATAATAATAAGAAGAAGAAGAAGAAGAAGAAGCGGCTTAAAGAGCAGAAGAGAATCTTTGCTTTGTCAATCCATCACACTTAAAGGAATTATGTATAAGATTAAATGATTAGGTTTAGATAGAAGAGACACTCACAGAGCTGCCCATGTGTGCCAGGGCCTCTTCAGCTCTCTCCACCCGCGTGGCCTTGGTACTGATGGAGAACGCCCTCACGATGTGACTGCAGAACTCCACCGATATACCACAGCTCTAAATAACAGAGAGAGAGAGAGACAAAGAGCGCATATTAAGTATTGTTTATTAGCCAAATATATAATATAATAGTAATACCCACTCTGAGAAATAAGCGTGTTCACTCTGCCTACCGGATAAAATACAGTAATTAAACTGTACTGAATTTTATTCTTTATTTACACGTGTACCATCCTGACTAAAATGCTGGCTTATGTTATTTATGTTACTAAAATATCTTTGTCTTTTTAAGGAATATCTATGTACATGACTATGCATAAAGATGTAAATGATCAGCACCCAACTATTCAGTACTTTATACCACAGCAAGCACGATTCTGTTAATATTAACATGAGCTAAATCGGCTAGCCTGCGAGGGTTAGCACGTAGTGTTCTGGGTTCAAGGGTGGCCTCAAATGAGGCCAATTCTACTACTGAGAAAGTCTCTGCTTTAAACAGAATGAATTGAAGACCTCAGAAATCATTAAACCACCTCACCTCTAAACAAATCCTTTACTCGGTACAATATTTAGGCTTTATTTCTCCCCCCCAAACTCACCATGACGAGGTTCACGAGTGACACAGCGTTGAGGCTGATGCCCCACAGCCACATGACCCCGAACATGTTGACCAGGATCATAGCGATCGTGAGCGAGACCAGGACGGCCGACCAGAGCTCGAAGCCCAGCAGCACGGTGCTGACCATGAAGATGGCCGCCAGAGACACGCAGAGGTTCAGCGCTGTGTCGTGGGCGATGGTGAGGTACTGCTCGTAGAACACGTAGAACACGCTGCACAGGCAGAGAGAAAAAGGAATCATGTTACAGCTTGCACTACAACGTGGTGCAATGAAAGGAATCCGCAAGGAATTCCACACTTATGGTTAACTAGGACCATGTCATAACAAGCAGCAACAGATACACCGACCAGGCATAACATTATGATCACCTGCCTAGTATTGTGTTGGTCCCCCTTTTGCTGCCAAAACAGCCCTGACCCGTCCTGCACTGTGTATTCTGACCCCTTTCTATCAGAACCAGCATTAACGTCTTTAGCAATTTGAGCAACAGTAGCTCGTCTGTTGGATCGGATCACACGGGCCAGCCTTCACTCCCCACGTGCATCAATGAACCTTAGTCGTCCATGACCTTGTCTCTGGTTCACCACTGTTCCTTCCTTGGACCACTTTTGATAGATACTGACCACTGCAGACCGGGAACACCCCACAAGAGCTGCAGTTTTGGAGATGCTCTGATCCAGTGGTCTAGCCATCACAATTTGGCCCTTCATCAAACTCAAAGCTCAAATCCTTACGCTTGTCCATTTTTCCTGCTTCTAACATCAACTTTGAGGACAAAATGTTCACTTGCTGCCTAATATATCCCACCCACTAACAGGTGCCATGATGAGGAGATCATCAGCGTTATTCACTTCAACTCTCAGTAGTCATAATGTTATGCCTGATCGGTGTATTAGTAAAATAATAGAGAAAACATTCAACACGGTTGCCAAATATAGAAAAAGATGCACTTGTTGCTTTTTCTCTCCCTCACCAAGGCAACAACCGATGTTTTATAACAACATGTGGCTTTTCCACAAAGCACAATATTTCAAGTCTTGCACAAATTTTACTATTCACAGCCGAAACTAGTAATCGGGGAAGACCTCTGAACATCATTACTGCAGAGAAAACGTTTTGAAAGTTCAAAACGAAACCAAAAAAATTCTCCATGCACTTGCTTAAATAATTTCTTGACAAAATCTAAGACATGCCAAGGCAATACACAGATATAGAATTATATTTAATAAATAAATAAAATAAATATAAATAAATAAATCAGCCTCTAAATAAAAAGAATTACGTTTCTTATACACAGTAACCATCACTATTTTAATGCTGAATACTTTTAAAATGTTGGATTTTAACACCAGTTGTAGTTTTTTTTATTCTGGAGTTTTTATACTAAAAGGTGCCTTAACCCATAATAACTAAGCTCCGCCCCCAGGATCTACAGTGGTCGGTATAGTTTCTAAAAAAAATGCCACGACTTGAAACGAATATTTCTGATCATTCTTAATATCTTCCTGGATATTTGTATAAGCAGGGGAGAAAAAATAAATAAATAAAATGCTTCCAATACACTAGTTTCGTGATCTCCTGTCTGCACTTACCTGTAAGGAAACACGCTGTCCGTCTTGTTGTCCATCCCCATGGAGAGTGAGATGTTTTTGGCCAGCTCTCGGGCCATCTTCATGGCGTCGATGTTGTCCGCAGACGTCTTCAGGATGGTGTGGTAGCTCATGAAATAAGTGGCTCCCACGTTGGTGTTGTTGTCCTTCAGCACTACAGCAGTGCTGTAGGCGGCATGACCACTGAGGAAGGACAGCGGGGATATTAACGCTCGCTTCAAACACATACAGGACTTCACTAATCTGATCAAATGTCTTTTTATGAGCCATTAGAATACAGAAGCACACTGGCATTTTCCCCTTGCCATCACAATGATGAGACCCAGAGGTTGTCTGGGCATCTTTAATGGATCTTTCACCTGGATATTTTGTACCTTTCATAGATTTAAATCTATCAACAGACTGCGACTGACACATTACACACTATTTAAAGAAACTCTGTTAACTTTATGCACTTTGTGTCTTACTGACCCTTTGCCACACTTGATGTTGGGGTTATCAGACAGGAACATTGGCAGGAACCTCATGAAGTCAGTGCCGTTAGGTCTCAGTTTGCCACTGGGAGTTGAAGGCCTGCAGTGCACGCAGGATGGATCCACCACTGACACACACACACACACACACACACACACACAGCAACTTGATAAGCAACACATAAGCTATACCTGGGCATGAAAGAAGTCAGACTAGACAAAGACAGACAAAAGCAGGCAGCCAATCAGGAGAAAGAGTCAAAGAGCCTGGCAAGAAAGTTGAAGGATTTAACTTTATTGTAGAATTTGCATCATTAGCTGGTTGTTTAGCTAGAGATCTCATGCTAATGACTAACGCAAAGTACGTGTCTGTTTTTAAGCTGAGAGCGAGTCCTCCAAGATGTCTCGGAGCTTGTGTGCTCACTAACCAGCTTGTGTCGAAAGTTTTTGTGCAGCTGGAAAACATCAGATAATTAAAACACACAGAGAACACAGTGGGTCAACCTCGAGGTCTTCTCTGTGCTGTGTTTTAGTTCGCTAGCAAGATTTGTGCCATTTTTCGGTGTTAAAGACACAGAAACAGGATTACGCCAGAGCTACTGAGAGTTTCAGTGAGACTGATGTCTCAAAATAGAGTAGTAGATGCAAATATCCTCAGTGTACTAGTTTGTCAGTATAGTGCTGATGTATTATTTATGTATTATGAAGACTGGAGTGATCTAATTTTAAAAATGTGCATTAATCCTTTCTCTCAGAGACAGAGCTGATCTTGCAGATTTAAGTTAAGAGCATTGTGAGGGTCTGAAGCACGCTACCCCTAAATTCAGCAAAAGATGCAATAATCACACAGATTCAGCTGTTCACTATGACCCCTGGCAGCTAGGTCCCGGGACGGTGTTGACTCAGTGGCTAATGGTTTACCTGAGGCGTTGCAAAAGGCTCCAGTAGAGTTGTAGTATCGGCAGCAGGAGGACTGCGGTTTCACCCAGTCAAAGTAGTCGTCCAACCACGAGGAGGGGGTCGTGCTTATCTTCGAGCTGTTACCACAGAGAGGTCAGCAGTGTTATCTCGGGTGTTAACTTTATCCCAGTTCGGATTGACGTTATTATAAACACATCTGGCCTTGATGGACAAATTGCTAAATAAATGTCTTCAAGTTTAATTTCACCCCAAAATGTTGTGCATCAGCCAAGAGAACTGAGATGTTTCAGCTTTGCTAAAGCACACACACACACACATTTCCAAGTGAATCAGCATTTCATCAGTATCTACTGAACGTGCTCTTGTTCCAAGGTTTCTACTGCACAAGCTCCAACATCTGACAATATAGTGACTTCTATTTTTGAGGAAAAAAAATGGTATTATATTTATATATATATATATATATATATATATATATATATATATATATATATATATATATATATATATATATATTTATATATATATATATATATATATACACACACACACACATACACACACCCAGTCACTGCTTCTGCATGACCGCTTGCTTCATATGTGTGTATGAAGCAATCCAACACCGGATTTTGTACAGCAGAGTCGTCGAAAAATTGGGGGAGGGTTAAAGCCGAAGCCGGCTGTGTAATTACAAAACAGCTTGATAAAAACAAGACACGAGACAGTGAGGAAATGAAACATGCGCTTCTCTCTTTTCGGGCAGCGTTACTACCATATGAACACGTTCCTGTGCGGCTAAAATTATGATTTTAATTGAAAGCAGTGTATCACAGGTGAATGGGGGATGACGGGTGTACACGAATTTGGAGGGGAAGAGAGAGAGTGTGTGTGTTTCACTCACCACTAAAACACCTGCTGTGGATTAAAATAGGTGTTAAAGTGGAAGTGCAACTGCTGTTTGAGTGACGCACGTCTCAAAGACAAAAAAAATAGCAGTTTCAGAGGTTTCTCGCCGTCGCTAAGACTTTACAAAACCGTGCGTGAATTGCCAGATGTTAAACGGCACGTTCGTCTTGGCTGATCCACTGCTTTTGGGCTGAGGTTTGTGGTGTGTAAATGTCATGAGTTGCTTGTTCTGACATGACGATTAAGCCATGATGATTCAAGGTCACTTACTAGTCACTAATCAGTGACGAAGTGTAGATTTGCTGCACGAGCGAGTCATTGTTGCAGCCCACGCCTCCACACATTTGGTTCTGTCCCTTCGAGGTGCGGTAATCGTGACCGTCCTTCACCACGAAGTAGACAGGAGGCCCCGTATGCAAGTATTTAGTCAGGTTTCCGAAGTAGTGCAAGACGAACGAGTCCTGCGTGACATGCAGAGCAGACAGAGCACGCTCTCAATCACATGAATGTGCAGCTATATATTTTTGTTAATGATGACAGGAATGTTCAGACTCACATCTGGCATGGACAGCTGTTGGTCGAGTCCAATGTCTACTTTGTCAGTGACGGCTATGCTGAACGAGAGCATTCCCACGAACACAGCCACCTTGAAAATATCGACCATTAATGACATATGACCAGTTTTTAGTATATAAAAAAATTTCAATGCAAAATGCTCCAGCTTCTATGAGAACACTATATTAGTCTTACCACCAGGGGGCGCACCCAATCCTTCAGAATAAAGGGAGCATAGATTTTCTTAAAGAAGCGATAGAGGATGCCGTCCTTATTCTCTTCCTGCCTGTCAGGCAGCTTGATGCAGCACAGGATGTCCAGTCGATTTCTCTAAAAGGCAATAATAAATAAATAAATATTTAAATTTAGCTTAATCTGCATAGCACCTTTCTGAATAAACATGGCTGCTGTACATTTTTGGAGAAAAGAACACCACGAGGACCTAAAATTGCGGTAACACGAATCATACTCTGAACACCAGGCCATGGACGCAGGGGCACTTCATACATCATGATGGTACAAAGAGTCAAGCAGACAGCAAGCAGAAGAACGGCGCATATGGAAGATCAGAGCTACAGCTGCGGCTAATTTGTTCAGGCTTGGGTTTGGAGAAAGGAGCAAGTAAATCAATTCGATTTGTCCAGATGAAAGAGCAGGAAGGAGTTTAACACTTTGGTGTTTACTCCATCACTTAACGTACAGTCTGCTCTAAACACACCTCAAGAGATAGAGGTGATTAAAAGACACGGCAGCGTTGTAAAGATTAAAGATTAAAGCTAATGATGTCAGTAATTCTAGAAAATGACTGGAGTTTTCCCGGAGCTACAAGGGGTCCAGATCTCTATGATTCTATCCATCACCGAGACTCTCACCTCTTGCCTCTTGATGTCCAAACCGAGCAAGGAGACAAAGCAGCTGATCTGCAACAGGAAGTCAATAAAGACAGCCAAGCCTGCAAACAGAGAGAACGTCCTCACGGCCGGCATGTGGGACAGAGCTCCTGCAGGGAAAGAGAGACGATGCAAAAGAAATGACAGACTGGTTAGAAAGAATCTTCTGTACATGTTTCTGTATAAATGCACAAACTAGCACCTTTAATGTGATTACAAATCAGATTCTAATTACAAGATTCTGTAGTTTATTAAATGGCATAATCCTCGTCCAGGGGTGTGTCTCAAATAGCTTGCTAGTTCAGTAGCTAGGGCACTGATCAGGGAGTAATTCTCTCTCTGTCTCTTTAGTACACTAAAATTTTCTCTCTGTTAAAATGTTCTTGTTCTTATGTTCTTTTACAGGAAACGACATCGTATTTCCTGTGCATGTCGGCTCAAAAAAAAAAGGGGGCGGAAAATCTGAACTCTCAGCTGACTTTTGTCTATAAATGCAAGTAGCTTGTTATCACTGTAGCTCTTAAACGTTCACTTAAACAATTTTTCATTTGCTATATAGCCTACTGCTGTCTAACTCAACTCATACACCGATCAGGCATAACATTATGACCAGCTGAAGTGAATAACACTGACCTCATCATGGCCCCTGTTAGTGGGTGGGATATATTAGGCAGCAAGTGAACATTTTGTCCTCAAAGTTGATGTGTTAGAAGCAGGCCAAATGGACAAGCGTAAGGATTTGAGCGAGTTTGACCACTCAATTGTGATGGCTAGACCACTGGATCAGAGCATCTCCAAAACTGCAGCTCTTGTGGGGTGTTCCCAGTCTGCAGTGGTCAGTATCTATCAAAAGTGGTCTAAGGAAGGAACAGTGGTGAACCGGTGACAGGGTCATGGGCGGCCAAGGCTCATTGATGCACGTGGGGGGTGAAGGCTGGCCCGTGTGATCCGATCCAACAGAAGAGCTACTGTTGCTCAGATTGCTGAAGACGTTTAGGCTGGTTCTGATAATAAGGAGTCAGAATACACAGTGCAGGACGGGTCAGGGCTGTTTTAGCAGCAAAAGGGGGACCAACACAATATTAGGTAGGTGGTCATAATGTTATGCCTGTTCAGTGCAAGTGTGTAATTCTATTTTTAAAAAAAAAAAAAAAAAAAAAAAAAAAAAAAAAAAAACACTCCACTAGATAGCCTATGCTCTGACATAATGCTCAATTTTTGCTATGTTTGCATTTAATGGGTTGTCATGTTGCTGGAGTCTTGTGTGAGCCAGGACACGATTTACGGACTCATAACCTAGTGAGCTAGAGAGCTGATTGAGCCACACCCCTGTAAAGATTTATTCTGAAGGAAGTAATTATCATGACTATAGAAGCGAGTGTGTGTAAAGGTGCCCCGCTTCATTCATGCTATGGATCAACCTGGAAAACGGGCAGATTTTCACCTAAGAAAAAAGCCACGGTCTCAGATAGAGAGGACAGGAATATGCTGGGAGCGATGTCCCCCAGGATACGGCCGATCTGCTGATGCAGCTCCTCATGCTCCAACCGCTCGTCTCTCTGTTGATGAAAAAGAGGAAACACAGCCAGGTTTACCACCAGAGTTCTCACTGCTGACGTCAATACAGCAACAGAAAAAATATTTTTCATTCAACTAACTTATGCTTATGATACATATACCAGTGTAGCGCAATACTGGAAGGTTCACCGACATCTTGTGATGTAGGAATGTCACCACAAAGGTGCCGTTTTCTTTTCCTGCCATTCTTTTATTCCAAAATATGCAAATATTTGTGGTGACAATTAAAAAGGAAGTTAAAGAATGATGTGGATCTAAAGGGTTAACATGAATACTCAAAACTGTGCATTTCAGGAATCATCCTGAAAACACACACACACACACACACACACACACACACAAAAGGTGAAAGAGGTCTATGATTTTAGAATTTTGTTCTTGTAGTGGTCGAGAAACGACTTCCCTTCTTCCGATATAGCCGCATTAAACACTGTGGCTGATAAATATTTTTGGGTACAGGAACGGAAAAGAAGAAGAGAAACACCCAAAGGTTGTGAGATCTACCGAGATCTACTACACTTCTCTAAAGCGACTGCGACTTCAAAAAGCATGTGATGGTTTCCACCTGGATAAATCTCTGAAGTGTCGCTGTTTAACCAGGATGAGAATTATCCATGTGGCTCCACAGGAACACTGACCTGGAAGGTCTGCACGATGATGAAGATGTTGTCCACTCCTACAGCCAGCACGAGGAAGGGTATGACCTCGATAACGATGAGGGTGAGGGGGATGCCGGCGTAGCTGAAGATTCCCAGAGAGCATGCAACTGAGCTTAGGACGATCAGGATGCCTGCGATTCCCAGAGAGATCTTCGAGTCCACCTGGAAAAAATTCGTAACAATGAATGAACATGACGCATGGAACCATCAGACGTGATTTGGTGCTTGACAGAAACACGATACTGCTGGAATCGTACCAGCAGGCTGTGGAAGCTCCTGATGTGGCCCAGAGCCAGGGAGATGTAGATGAACATGGTGGCGTAGCTGATCAGTACGGTGCAGACGTCGCTGTTGCTCTCTCGGTTGATCTCGTCCTCGATGCTGCGCTCTGAGTTGAAGGAGATTGTGAGGTCGGGGTTGCTGTAGTTTTTCAAAAAGGTAACGAATCTGAGAAAGCGGGGAAAAAAAAAGAAAATAAAAGAGGAACATGCAGGTTAAAGCGGGGACTGTGGTCACCCGGTGGTTTTTATTTGGTAGTAGTAACTGAAATCAAAGCACAGAGCTACTGAACTAATGAGACCTTGAACAAGACTTTGTTCCTCAAATAGAAGATATATATATATATATAATGTGTGTCATATTACTGCTATTTGACGTCATGGCTTAAATCTTCCAGGTTATTGGTACAAGTAATTAGAAGAAATAAAACCTTTAATCTGCATTATTTAATACAGAAAACAGTGTCTCACTTTAAGAGTTTAAAAATTTATATTGTATATAGTGCACAGATTACTGTATAGAAACACTCACTCTTTCTCCCAAGCGAGAGCTCGGCCCAGCTTATCTGTATCATTGAGGTAGTTATTCACAGGGAAGGTGATCACTAGAGCAGTGGCGTTGTTGTATGCTGTTCCTAAGGAGGGAAAAAGTCATAAGAAAAATATGTTTTATTTTATAAATAATTTGTTTACGTAGAATTTGGTTAAGTTTAAAAAAAAAAAAAAGATTCCACACAGTTCCTCCTGACCTTTGTAACCACCGAGGACCAGCCAGGGGAAGACAGGACCGCCAAAGGTGCCCATGCAGGGGTCGTGGAAATACCCTGTGTCATCCAGGGCTACTGGGGAACTAGAGCAAGACAGAGGTTGAAGAAATTAAGGTTCCGGTGTTTATAGAAATATTGCATCACACTGTAGCAGACAGTGGGCCTCATTAGATGACTGATCCAAAAGACAGATTATCAAAACATTTTGGGAAATGATTTGTACTGTTAATAAACATGAATCAGGCAAAAATGTCAAAGCACAGCATAAATTATTGCAGCACACAGACACAAAACTCCATAAAATGGATAAAGGATCTCCTAAGAGCAGAATCATCCAGTAATGCAGGGAATCATCTATACACAGCCTCCTTTAATAAGGATGCCATTACTTTTGTTCAAAATAAATAGCTAGACATTATTGTCTTAAATGATAAAAACCGTCAAGAACGAATCTATCAAGCTGTTAATAATAAAATGACAGAATTTCACAAAAATTATAATTATTATTAAATGGACTATTGGGTCTTTAACGTATTTGAACACTAGAGACAAAAATATGAAAAATAAAAATAAATAAATGAGCATACCTCACACAGTACATGAAGTGCGTGTGATAATCAAAGTACACATAAAACTTGTCACGGTAGATGTGGTCCAGAACTTCGTGGCTGTTCTGGAAGTAATTGAGCACGCTCAGAATGGTGCAGTTGTTGTTGTAAGGAGCCAGTGGAGATAGGCAGATGTCCTTCAGGGTCACCTTCTCTCCGTTATAGTCGGCCTCCAGGTGCTCAATGGCGGTCTGGAGATCCAGAATCTTAGTAGGAGAAGATTAGAACGTTATTCAACAGCAAACTTAAGTGGTTTCGATAAGCTGTGAAGCTACGCATCTGTTATGTAAGGACAATACCTGATGGAGCAGAGATATGTTCAGGATGGGAGCAAAAAGGATGTCGCCGGTCTGGCCCTCGAACTTGAACCAGTTGGTCCACGGCGTGGTGATGATGAGCTGCTCGGTGCGGAAGAACGGGCCGAAGTGCTCGTCGAAGTACTGCTTCTCCAACCTGGCGCGGCTGCGCGGGGCCGACCACAGCTCCACCGGGTCGCTGGTGATGCTCATGTTTCTCAAACCCAGGCAGCAGATGACCACGAACACGACGCTCACGGTGATCACCAGCAGAGGACAGCGCACACAGAACGAGCCCCAGCAGCTGAAGACCTGACGGAGGAAACTCTCGAAGCGCTCGCCTAAAGACTCGCAACACGTCACGTCACCTGAAATGAAATAAATGGACACTTTAACCGAGACTTCTTCTGCGATTTCTCCTTTCCTTTCATTAGAGGTAAGGAACAAAACATCTGGACATTCTGTTCTAGGGAAATAATCAACAACGGAGTTTTGTGGTCCAAACTCACGTGAACTCACATGAATGATTTCCTTTCAACAGAAAATTCTGAAGTGTTTTGTTCTTCAATGATTGTTTTTTTATGCAACACCAAATGACAGTTCACATTTTTTAAATCTGTTTATACATGTTGTGGAATGTCTGAAACAAGCTAGTTCATGTGATCGCTTATGTTATAGTGGCTATAAACAGTTATCCCTTCACAAGCCAAAACAAACAAAACAAAAAAAAAAAAACTAGTCCTGCAGCGAAGCACGTACTGACTGACACTGATAACTTGTTAATATATCAAAGATTATTATATTAAATTAGCTTTCAATTATATGTACTATATTACCAGTTAAATAGTGGTTACTATAGTAACTGTAAACTATACCTAGAGCTAGATAAGTAATCTATAAACAAAAGCAAGGGATTCACGTCACTATGGTTTAAACCATGAAGGTATGGATAACTTTAGTGACATGCAGCAGCGCTTACTCGGTGATCTGACGGGGTCTTTGTTCAGGGAAAGAGGGTCGTCTTGGATGGGGCCGTACTCCGACGTGATGTCCCTTTTCCTAGCATGAAAAGAAAAAGAAAGACGCCAAATTTATACAGACATTTTTTGTGTGTTCATCATTTCCCACCTGAAGTTTCAGACAGCTTGGGGACAGATTGTTTAATTCCTCCTATGTGGCTCAAAAGGAAGTGCAAAAGCTTTCTGACATGTTAAAACACCTTGGGTGTTTGTATTTGGAACATGAATGTGATCAGACCTCATCACCACGACTCACACCTGTATTTCTCCTCACCTGAAGCACCAGGCCAAAACCAGCATGCCGATGAAGACTAGGAGAAAGGCCACGTAGGAGAGCCACATGATGACGCACATGGCGTCGTAGCCAAAAATGGTCCACGGAGGAGGGATGGGCGGAGGGACGGGCGCGGGTCCGCAGGCTGCACTGCAGTCCTGACAGGAGCACGGCGCCGAGCCGTCGTCCAGAGACTCGGTGCAGCCAAACGTGTGGTTGTTCATGAAGGACATGCCAGAAGGCGGAGCACCTGGAGACGTGATCGAAAACAGAAACGATCATGAAGTAACTGTTCGAATCACAATGATTTGTAACATTTCCTCAGGTGTCACTGTACCTGAGAAGACGGGATCGATGGAGAAGGGAACCTGGCCGTTGTTGGTGTCAAACATGTACTGGATCCAGTTAGTGGGGGTGCAGATACTGGCGTCTCGGCCACACAGCAAACTAAGAGCCTTGACGTTGCTGGATGGAGCCTGGACGTCCGCACACGCATTATACATAGCTAGGAAAATAAATAAAAAGGTGGTTCAATTAGATTAACTTGTACCATTAGATTTGATAGTCTGTCAATTCTCATAAAACTCAATGGCTGCGTTTACATTTACAATTAATATTATCAACTATTCCAAATTCTTAGCACGTTTCAGATAAATCCCGTGAATCCTCACCGTTAGCGAAGTCCTGGCTGATGTAGTACGAGAGCTCGACGACGTTGGTGCTGTTGTCGACGGGGTCGGCCGAGAACTGGGTGGCGTTGAGGAACTCGCTCTGCCATGGGCCGCAGGTCAGCTCGCAGAACAGGGTCATGAAGTTGAAGAAACATGCTGGACACCTGACAGGGGAATAAAAAACAAATCAGCTGGAGCACAAAGGACAGAAATCTGTCACTAAACCTCAAACAGGTCACGAGAGTGACATAAAGACGAGCCAGGGACCGTTTCAGAGGAGGTGATGACCTATACAAATAATAAAAAGTGTATCTAAACCTGGACAGGTATTGTAGAGGGATCTGGATGTTGCCTTTGAGTGTACGGAGTTGCTGAGTGTCGCAGCAGACCTTCTGGTCACCGTAGGCCAAACCTGGGCACAGTTCCTGCACACAAGAGTAAAAAAAAAAAAAAGTCAGATAAGAGTTTAGGCAAAAGAAAACAAAAAAACTGAACATTGCTGGTGAATCATAAACCACTGCTACATTCAGAAATACTGAAAGCCACAGTTTTAGTTGCTTGCAGTACTTCTGGGTTTATCTTCTAAAAAAAAAGAAGAAAATTTTAAATACCAATAAGAGATCTTGTCCTTCTTTAGGCAGGGGTTTAGGAGGTCCGGTGTAGTTACAGTTATATTTCTTGTCTGGGAGGAGAGTCGAGTTGCCGCATTCTCCATACCAGATACAGTGCTGCGCCTCGGCCTGGAGAGAGAGAGAGAGAGAGAGAGAGAGAGAGACCAATACGGTCAGGGAAAGAGAAACAGACACAGAAAGAGAGAGAAAAAGAGATAGACAGAGGAGAGGGCAAAGAGAGGGAGAGGTAGAGGGAGGGGGAGAGAGGGAGAGAGAGAAACAGACAGACAGACCGATAGAGAGAGAGAGAGAGAGAGAGAGAGAAAGACAGACAGAGAGAGAGAGAGAGAGAGAGAGAGAGAGAGAGAGAGACACACAGACAGACAGACAAAGAGAGAGAGAGAGAGAGAGAGAGCGAGCGCATGACACATGTGATGTGTGACAGCAGACAGCGTGTTAACACACACACTAATACTGTACATGAGGACGAGACTGAACACTTGTTAGAGATCTGAGATCTGGGTAGAAGGGGGGGGGGGGGAACCAAAAGTACAGAAATACCATGCAAAGCCTGTGTGTGTGTTTGTCTGGTTTTGTATCTTGTAGGTCTACAGCTCTATGGCAGTAGCTACAGGACACACCTAGCCATGTGTGGGGTTTTTGGTTTCCAGTTCCTCTTTGAAAATCTCACCTTCATCATACTGTACTTATAAGACTCAAAACAAAAGAAAACAATGGTCCTTATGTGGAAATCTGTGCATTTTACATGAAAACACAGTCATGAGCTACACAAATTTAACTCATTACACAAAAAACCCCTGAGAAAGATTGCGGAAGATAACCTTTGGAAGTAGAACTGAATTTAAAAATAAGGGGAAATAAATATTGGGACTTCTTGTTGTTGTTAAAAATTCATCCAGGGTTCTCTCAAATCACTCGCACACAAAAACGTTGACGACGTTGCCAATGTTTTACACAATCATGGTGAAGATGGAAGGAGCTTCCTACATTTCTGAGGCTTAACACAACTGGAAAAAAGGTAGAAAGACGTTAAACATCACTAACAGGATGAATGGTTTGATGATATGCAAGTGGAAAGGTCATGGAAGCTAAACTAAAGATCCCTCAGACAGGTTAAGGCTTGGCAACACACGCTCTCAGACTAATGATGAAGAAATTAAAAGTCACTGCAGTGTGACCTGAAAGCAGCGGGAGCTTCTGAAATGAAAAATGATAAATAATCTTTGGGTTTGTCGTGTTTGGAGAAAGAAGGGTTGTGTGTAGATCATGATGGGAGCGTCATGGTTGGAGGCGCTTCTGTGAAAATTCTGCGGTACTGAAACATCAGACCCCGGCATAAATGGAAACATGTATACTGTATAAACTACGCATATGGAAAACCCAATAGATCAGGGGTGTCCAGTCTTATCCACAGAGGGCCGGTGTGGGTGCAGGTTTTCATTCCAACTAAGCAGGAGCTACAACTGAATCCACCAGTTTAATCAACTGATCTTGGCTTTCAGTAGACTCAGGTATAGCTTCTGCTCGGTTCTAATGAAAACAACCGATGCAATAGATGAAGCATTAATACATGTAAGAGGACAGAAGATCTGTTAGATCTACAAGATCTGCTCTGTCGCTGCATTGAAGCATGAAGCTTTTACACTTTCACAGCAAAGTACTAATCTGGGCCATTTGCACTAATGTTGGTCATTTGTGACGTCAAAAGTATTAAATGTAGGTTACTTGTGACGTCAAAAGAAATAATGTTGCTCATTTGTGAGGTCAAAAGTACTAATTCTGGTCATTTGTGACATCAAAAGCACTAATGTTGATCATTTTTTACATCAAAAGCAATACATCTGGTTATTTGTGAAGTCAAAAGCACTATTGCTGGTCATTTGTGAGGTCAAAAGCAATAATTCTGGTCATTTGTGACATCAAAAGCAATAATTCTGGTCATTTGTGACATCAAAAGCAATAATTCTGGTTATATGATGTCAAAAGAACTAATGTTGATCATTTGTGACATCAACAGTACTAATTCTGGTCATTTGTGATGCCAACATCACTAATGTTGGTCATTTGTGACATCAAAAGCATTAATACTGGTAATTTGGGACATCAAAAGCAGTAATATTCGTAATTGGTGACATCAAAAGCAATAATTTGGGATGTCAAAAGCACTAATGTTGATAATTTGGGACATCAAAAGTATTAAATATTGGTCACTTGTGATGTCAGAAGTACTGATGTGGGTCATTAGTAACATGCAAAACATCAATATTGGTCATTGGAGACATCAAAAGCATTAATGCTGGTCACTTGTGACATCAAAAGCACTAATGCTGGCCATTTATAATGTCAAAAGTATAACATGTTTGTCACTTGTGATGTCAGAAGTACTGCTGTTGGTCATTAGTGATGTGAAACTACTTTTAAAATCTCTTCTCATGCTGACCAACACATTCATTAGACCATGGCTCACATCAGAAGTGATATTTTCCCTCACCACATATACAAGAGAAGAAAACTCTCAGCACTCTGATCACAGAGAACACACACACAGCTTCTGTCTTTCACGCACTGTGTTCATGTGATTGGCATTTTGAAAGAGAAAGCCGGCCTGATGAAATAGTAACTGGTGATTATGTGATGTTCGAATGCTGACCTCAAAACCAAACAGGAGGCCAATGACCGACACGCGCTTCCTTCCTTAGCCTCGGCTCGGCGTCGAGGCAAACCAGCGCGGCAGCGGTGCATTTAAAGAACAGGATTAAAGTCTGAAAAAGTGTATTGTGACGTCATTTATCAGGAGATACTCCATCGTCACGCCACTGCCCCGCCTTGCCCCGGAGTCATGGTGAAATTTGAGCAGGGTGCGTTCCCTGAGCGGTTTCGCCAGTCCTGCAGCTTTATGGCTCTTTGGAAAAGCTGGAATTTCTTTCAGTTTAGCTTTCTATAAAGTTGCTGATGACAAAAAGTGTGTGACTGACCAACAGTGTGACTCGGACCTAACCTGCCTTCAGCTGACCGGCTGTAAATGTGAAGATTAGCCAGGGCATGTAAAGAGAAGTGACACTCCTGAAGCTCTCGGCCTGCAGCTGACTCGGCTAGAGAAGAGGATTTGAATTTGCAGAGTTCTGCATGATCTCAGGCTGGACATGTGACTGGACTTTCACACTAAATTAAACACCCTGGCAGTCACTGAAAGCGGTTCTGTCAACTCATGCTTTTCCACTTCTATAACCGTGTCAGCGTCACTCCACTCACTCTCTCTGACTTTATCTGTCTGTCTGTCTGTCTGTCTCTCTGTTTGCCTATTTATATCTCTATATATATTTATATCTGTCTCACTGCCTGTCTCTGTCTTTTTATCTGTCTCACTGTCTGTTTATCAGTCTGTCTCTCTACCTGTATGACTCTGCCCGTCTGTCTCTCTCTCTTTATCTGTCTCACTTTCTGTTTATCAGTCTGACTCTCTGCCTGTATAACTCTGTCCATTTGTCTGTCTTTCTTTCTTTTTATCTGTCTGACTCCCTGTTTATCAGTCTGACTCTCTGCCTGTATTACTTTCTGTCCGTCTGTTTACCTGTCTCTCTGTCTTTATCTGTCTGACTCCCTGTTTATCAGTCTGACTCTCTGCCTGTATTACTTTCTGTCCGTCTGTTTACCTGTCTCTGTCCTTTTATCTGTCTCACTGCCTGTTTATCAGTCTCTCTCTCTACCTGTATGACTCTCTGTTTGTCTCTCTCTCTTTCTTTTTATCTGTCTCACTGTCGCCTGATCAGTTTCTCTCTCTGTCTCCCTACTGGTCTAAAAATTGTATCGAAACTTCTTTTACCGGGTCAGTTTCACTCCACTAACTGTCTCTCTGTCTAAGTTTATTTGTCTGTCTCTGTCTATTCATCTGTCTGTCTGTCTCTCTGCCTCTATGTCTGTCTGTTTAACTATCTGTCAGTCTCTCTGCTTGTCTCTCCCTGTCTTTCTGTCTGTTTATCAGTCTATCTCTCAGTCTGTCTAAATGTCTCTGTCTACCTACCTGTCTAAAAATTCCTAAAAATCTGCAATCTGATTGGTCAGGAGTCACTGAAACCAGTTCTGCCAACTCATGCTTTTCCACTTCTTTAACCGGGTCAGCTTCACTCCACTCACAGCCTGTCTCTCTGTTTGTTTATCTGTCTGTCTCTCCATCTGCTTATCTCTCTCTCTCTCTCTCTCTCTCTCTCTCTCTCCATTTATCTGTCTGTCTATCAGTCTAATATCTGATTAGTCAGGAGTCAATAAAAGCGGTTTTGTCAATTCATTCTTTTCCACTTCTTTAACCAGGTCAGCTTCACACCACTAACTGTCTCTCGGTCAGTCTGTTTAACTGTCTCTCTATCCGTCTGTCTGTTTTTCTGTCTCTCCCTAAATGTCTCTCTGTCCGTCTGTCTATCAATCCCTCTGTCTTTCTACATACCTCTCTAAAATCTGATTGGTCCGTGTTTGTACATTATTTCTGCATACAAACAAGTAAGCTATTGTTTCTGTGGTAACGACTCATACCCAGAGACTCCACATAATCTCATACTAATATAAAAAACAACAAAAAAAACATTATGTATAATTGTTGATGTGGTGATGGTTTTTTGTTTGGAAACAATTATTTAGAGAAGTCGTCGGATTTATTTATGAGCGTTTTCAAAGAGTCAAAGTTTCCCAGCTGAGATAAGAGAGACAGAGAAAGAGGAGAGACACAGAGACACAGAGAGAGAGAGAGAGAGAGAGAGAGAGAGAGAGAGAGAGAGAGAGAGAGAGCGAGAGCGAGGCTAGTGAGGAAATGACTCTCATCACAGCCACAGCGTAGGTGCGAACAGGAACTAACTTGTCTTTCACTCAGATGTTCCAAAACATTAACTCTAAAATATTTAAAAGCATGCGACAATGACATTCAGGAACAAAACCAGACATTATCATCATTTTGCAAATCTCGGTGGTTTACGCGGAATAACACGCTCCCCTGAAAATAACCTACTTTTGTTATTGGATATGTTTTTGTTGCTATAGTAACGATTTAAACAGGACAGACGCTCCAGATTACCCTGAACAAAATGCCTGTCCTGTCCCTGTTTGTACGCCAAAGAGGATTTTTGCCACACAAGCTCATTATCATATTATCAAGCTCATCTGTCTAAACGTCTCGCTCGTCATGCTGCTGCTTGCTGGTGTGGTGTGGTGTGATGAGGAGGTAACCGATCAACTTGGTCAAAACTGGACAGTCTGTCAATCCTGGTCCATAGTTCACAGAGACCCACACAAGCATGTGCTTCAGACAGCAGCTTCGTTTGGGAAAGATCTGCTCTCAAACTCGAAAGATAAGAACACAAGCGTCGCTGACTGACTCTTGACTCTGTAAGCGTGTGATGACCTGAGTCAGAGAATGATGAAACACCGAGCCGGCTTCAAGGATCTCCACCCAATGCTCACAGATTTGGTGACTAATTCGGGTTCGTCTCCGGAATCAAAGAGAAAGAAGAACTACTCGTAATTTTAGCAAATGCAGAGAAAGAGCAGGGGGATTATACCATTTTATCAAGACGGTCATGTGAGTCAGATAGTAAGCAACAAACAACAAACTATCCAGAAAAGCGTTTAGGGACTGTGGACAACACACACTTGCTTTAAAGAAGCAACTGATAAAATCTTTTACACAAAGATGAACTTTCTATCAGTTATGTAATTAGGTATTATGTTAAAAAATCTGCTTATATTAACAAATCCCTTCCTACAGGATCTACACCACGCTACATGGTGTCCATAGGAGCTCAAGGCAAACATAAACAAAAATTCCGGCCCTGAAAATTTTCCCAAAGTTTTCCAAACGCGTTTCCTGACTCACTTAGCCACTTGAGGTCGTAGCTTATTTGAGCTGATTTTAATGGATGTCCTAAACATCCTCCAGGTTATTAGTATACGAAATAATAAATAAATGAATTACGAAAAATAATAATAATTTTGTATGTAACCTTTAATACACGCCCGGATCCCAAACCCACCAAAGCTAACCCTTTAGCTAAGAGTGGGTACATATTTCTTTCACGTGCTACTTCCGTTATAAAAATATAACGTCTTAATGTTACCTATACATTAAAAATAAACCTTATAGATGTTTATTTATATTATTATTCCAGATAAGAAGCTAACAAGGCTAATAAAGCGAGCTGTCCCAGTCTAAACTGCGAGCAAGTTTTAGCCAGCGCGCGCAGCTGACTTATTATATGATATCCGGCGGCGAATTAAAAGCCGTACGAGAATACACCACAAACTCACCTGTCGCGTCTCGGAGAGTAAGATTAGAACTCCTAAAAGCCCCAAAATGGAGCTTATTTTCGTAAGAGTCATTCTTTCTGCCCTCCTGCGCTGCAGCTTACACCAGGCAGCTCTGAGAACTAGAGCGCCACTCGCTTCTGTTATCATCTGTCAGTACGCAAACACGGCGCGCACTGCGCATGCGCCAACATTCCAGGCGAGTGAGCGAGGTCGGCGCATGCGCACTGTGGATCGTTTATTGAATCTATTCATTATAAAGAGGATCAATTAATACGTTTTATTTTATTATTTTTTTGGTTGAAATCGGAAGTTTTTATTATTATTGTTATTATTATACTCCTTTGAACCTTGTGATAAATCCTGTTTAATTTGTATGACATCACTGATTTCGAATAAAAATCAACTCATTCATGAAAAGACGTCAGAGGTCACAGAGAGGGAGGATAGCTGGGCAGAGATCATGTGATTGTGGGGGGTCAGAAGATTTGTTTTGGATAAACAAGATGTGCTGAGTGAGAAATAAGAAGGAATAAAAGACTTTCTGGCAGACGAACTGAGTGTTGTATAGTATTTATATGTTGTATTGGTCATGCCTTTGACTACCAACTACTACTACTACTACTACTACTACTAATAATAATAATGCACCTTATACCACTTCAATAGCTGCTACTATTACTGCTATCATTGTTATTATTAGTATGATTGCTGTTGTTTCTGTATTTCTTGTGATGTGCACTGGAATACTAAGCATATTTATGGTTCCCTTTATTATCACTTAAGACATATACTCTGTGAACTATTCTCTAAACAGGCAACTAGACGTTATTTATAACTCTACATCTTGGTTTTCTAGGGATTTTCCCTTCTTGAATTTTAAGCATGATTATAAAGCTGTAAAATAATAAATCTCTGCTGCCCCCTAGTGTTCATTTGTATTAACTACAGTGTGAGTGTATAGTAATGTTTTCCTGGACCGCTAAACATATTTGTGGTTTCTCTTTTCTTTATTATTTTTTAATGTGATATACTCTCTGTGACTACTTCTCCTCCCGTTCTATGAACAGGTAATTAAATGTTATTTGCAACACTACAGCTTGCTTATCTGGGTATTTTCCCTTCCTGACTTAAACATGATTATAAAGCGCTAAAAATATATCTCTTCTGCCCCCTAGTGTTCATTTGTATTAATTACACAGTGGTCGACGCTCTAAGTGTTTAGTAATACACGAAATTGCCAAAAGTTTTGGGACATCTGCCTTCACATGCACATGAATGTAGTATAGATTTGTCCCGCCCTTTGCAGCTACAGCAGCTTCAACTCTTCTGGGAAGGCTTTCCACAAGGTTTAGGGGTGTGTTATGGGAAATTTTGACCATTCCTCTAGAAGAGCGTTTGTGAGGTCAGGCACTGATGTAAGACGAGAAGGCCTGTCTTGCAGTCTCCACTCTAATTCATCCCAAAGGTGTTCTATGGGGTTGAGGCCAGGACTCTGTGCAGGCCATTCAAGTTCCTCCACCCCAAACTCTCTCATCCATGTCTTTATGGACCTTGCTTTGGTCACTGGTGTACAGTCATGTTGGAACAGGAAGGGGTCATCCCCAAACTGTTCCCACAAAGAGCATGAAATTGTCCAAAATGTCTTGGTATGAAGCTGAAGCATTAAGAGTTCCTTTCACTGGAACTAAGGAGCCGAGCCCAACCCCTGAAAAACAACACCTGAATTCAGTGATTTGGAGGGGTGTCCCAAAACTTTTGGCAACAGTGTATTTTCCTATTTAACTCAAATAGAGCAAATAATTCAATTCATAACACACAAACACACACACACACACACAGAAGCTGAAAAATCTCTATTTTTATGTAGATGAGGATCCATCTACATCCATTAATCTTTATGAATCATTAGTACAGTTTTATAAATTATATTTACACAATTTGCAGGTTCATATATTTTAATAATGGAGTTTAATTATTAAGAGAGGCACTGTCTGGTTTTTCGGTGAAACCATTCCAACTCAGCTGGTACACTATGCAGCCAAAAGTATGTGGACACCCATATGTGCATGTTGAATATTCCATTCCAAATTTAGTCCCCTTTTGCTGTATTAATAATCCACTTCCACTCTTCAGGGAAAGCTTTCCACTAGATGTTGGAGTGTGGCTGAGGGGATTTGTGAGCTGCAAGAGCATTAGTGAGATCAGACAGTGATGTTAAGTCTGGGGTCTGTGCAGGAAACTTTAGACATTCCTCTACTCCAGCCTTAACACACCATGTCTTCATGTATCTTGCTTGTGTGCACAGGCACATTATCATTCAGCGATGGTGTTCATGCCAATTGTGTTCTTCCAGATTTGTGGTAACTCTTCGAAGAAGAGCTGCACTATATTGCCAAAGGTTTGGGACACCCCTACAAATCACTGAGTTCAGGTGTTGTTTTTCAGGGGTTGGACTCGGCCTCTTAGTTCCAGTGAAAGGAACTCTTAATGCTTCAGCTTCATACCAAGACATTTTGGACAACTTTGTGGAAACAGTTTGGGGATGACCCCTTCCTGTTCCAACATGACTGCACACCAGTGACCAAAGCAAGGTCCATAAAGACATGGATGAGAGAGTTTGGTGTGGAGGAACTAGACTGATCCTGACCTCAACCCCATAGAACACCTTTGGGAAGAATTAGAGCGGAGACTGTGAGCCAGACCTTCTCATCCAACATCAGTGCCTGACCTCACAAATGTGCTTCTAGAGGAATGGTCAAAAATTCCCATGAACACACTCCTAAACCTTGTGGACAGCCTTCCCAGAAGAGTTGAAGATGTTATAGCTGCAAAGGGCGGGACAACTCCATATTACATTCATGTGCATGTAAAGGCAGACGTCCCAAAACTTTTGCCAATATAGTGTACATACAGTGTGTGTGTGTGATGGTCCAGGGTGCACATACTTTTGGACATGGATTTTATCTTGATCTGATATTCTCTAAGCTTAAAAAACATACCCTACCTGTTCAACTCATTTCAGTTCACGGCTGAAATAACAAAAGAAAAAAAACACGTGTGATGTGAATAGCAGCCACTTCCTGCAATCAGGGTTCCTTTTATTTATTTATTTAGTTATTTATTTTACAGGACCCTATACGCATGTGTGATTTAATAGCTCAAACATACGCTAAAGCACTTCATTCAGGAAATCAGATCCGGTCGATGAAACTACAGAACCGTGAGATCGTCTTCCATTAAAAACTGATTGCTTAAACAGGACGTGACTCGCTCTCAGGATCCATGGGTTGACTATGTCATAATGAGGGACATCGCTGCAATCTGGCTTCTGATTGGTCAGAAATATGATGATTCATTTGGGTGAACTCTAATTCTGATTCAGTTCTTCTTGCTATTAAATCTACTTGTTCTAACACAACAGTCACGTCAAACTGGGCCGAGTTTTTTATCAGGACCATGGCTAGACATTTTCACTCGGTATAAAGACATGAATGATGTTCAGGCTGTGCGTCTGATCTAAAACGAGTCTGTTGGCTTTCAGTGTGTTTTAGACGTGTGTTTTGCCCTCAGTTGGAGAACCTTACACAGAATTTTACTGGTTAAAGATCAAATCTGAGCTGGTTTTTAGATGAACAAGCATCTCAGAGAGCAGAAACGGGTTCGATAACAACATTTACTTTGAAGATACAAACATTTTTGTGTGGAAAAATTGAACCGTTTTTGTCTTTTTTGTCTCTTTTCTATGAAAATATCACCCCTGGTAGGCTAGGGAGAAACACAAATACTTCTAAAACACTACAAATGAATTAAAATTGAAAGTCCTGAGTGTCTGCTTTCATATGAGCTTCATATTAACCACCGCTGTGGAGTTAGACATGACAAAGACGCTCAATACTGAACATAAACACAAGAAAAAGAGGAGGAAATAAAATTTTTTGGCCTAAAATTTTTCTGTGCATAATTTGGATGAATAAAATAATTCTGTTTAAATAAATACCACACACATCAGCTTGCATTGCCTCACTAAGCACTGATTATTTTCCTAACACCTTCTATGCCTCCATGTGTTTTATACCTTATTTATTACATTATTTTTTTAAAACATCCCGAGCAACCGAAAGTGATGATATTTATCAAGGAACAATTTTTTTGGGGGGGAAGAAAAAAAAAAGGAAAGATGATCAAACCAGACCTGTACAAAACACACACTTTATTTAGTTTACTTTTTAAAAGTAATAATTATAGTCAAGAGGGCATACATGGAAACTTCGAGGAGCGATGAAGTTTTTTTTTTCGCAAAGCTTTAACGTTTTCCGACAGTCTTTAGGTAGAAAGATTTTCAACAACGTGACCACACAAGAACTGACCAGACGGGGAGGACAGACGAGTGGAGTGTACGCGGCTGGTACGATGCCGATTAATGTGCTGTAATAGATACAGAATAAGAGAGAAGAGAAAACCTCAGCCTTATCTCTCAGGAGCTCGAGAGCGTACCGATCACTTTGGAGGGTTTTCTTCCGGCGGTCGAGTTTTTTTCCAGAGGTCTTGTTTTGGACTCCTGGGTAAGACGTGTGGCTCGGCTTCTGGGTCATGCTGATAGGACGAGAGAGGAAAAGCCGGACGTGATACTGGACAGAGTCCGGACGTACTTTTTTTCTGACCAGGTTGATATTCTGTTCTTGCCAAATGAGAAATATTATTAATTCATCCTTTCATTTAAACCTGCTCAATTGCATACAAAAATATTTACATCGATAAGTTTCGAACTCCATATGTATACACTGTCTTCTCTGCAGAACCACAACAGTCCAGTCTTTCCCTGGTGAGTCTAAAACCTCAAACAGGAAGGAAATGGAAATGGATGAAAAAAAAAACAAAGTCATAAAAAAGCAGGAAAGGCTTTAAGGATCTGAAACAGAGTACATTTGGTTTGGTGCCGAGATTCTTGAAGTCTCTTCTGAAAGAAAACAGAGCTAAAATGACGGCTATGGAAATGATGCCTTGTCGTGTTGAGACCAGAGAGTGAAATCGTCCATGTTCTCTGAGTGGGAGGGGCATACTCCCGTCAATCACAGTGACTCTAGAGCCGATGGTGGATGTCTGGGAGGCGGTGTGTGTGCTTGTGTGAGCCTTCACTCCTTTGCTGCTTGGTAGCTGTCTTATGATCACTAGTGAGTGTGAATTGGTGAACAAACTTGAGAAGAAAAATGCTAAAACTGGTCATGAAGTACTAATAACAACAGCTATGTACGAGCTCTTCTAGTCTTGCGATCCTCATTTCTACCCACCTGTCCCGAGACACACCTCCAGACCAGAGATCTTCTCCCTGCTCTGCATTTCTGAAGCGATTCTCACCCTCAACCAGTCACAAAAAAGTGTGTACAGAAAAAAAAAATATATATATATATATATATGCAAGCTAATGATATGGGATGTTCTCGAATCCGGTACGTAGTTAGACTACATCTGAATAGGATTAAAATTCTTTGCAGTCTGTTGTGGCTGACACCCAGCGTCCATCTCTAAAGAAACACAAAAGCTCTCAAGAAGTTCGTGGCAGTTAAAAAAAACCTCCACCAAAGCACTGCAGGACATTGCTACATTCTGGCTCTGTAAGTCCAGTCACGTCTTTTTTTTTTTTTTTGTTTACAGAGTCCACCCACTTCTGGCGTGCGCTAGGCTAGTGCACCTCCACACCCATGTACTCCGAGTTCTCGGCGGCCGGGAGGAGGTGACCGTTCGTGTTGATCCCCAGAGGTAAGAAGTCCTGCTGGTAGTCGGGGTTGTCCATGCTGTTCTGCGCGATGTAGCCATGCATGTGCCCGTTCGGCTGCTTCAGGCTGGACGTGAGGGAGGAAAACAGCTTAGTCTGGGAGGTGTTTAGGTACTCGGGGGCGGGGTTAGGAGAAGTGACGGTCGGTGGGTTTTTGAAGCAGTTCAGGTACTCCTCCTCTGTCTCGTCCAGGGTGGAATGTGTAGGGTGCTGATAGATGGGGTTGGACATGTCCGAGACCACGGCGCTGCCGTTCTGGTTCATGTATTCTGGTTGGAGAAAAGAGATTTGAAGTCATTAAAAGTGTCACATCCACCCAGGACATTTCAATCCCACACCAGCAGAGGTCTCCATCCCCTGAATTACTAACCACTTCCTGTGTGGCTATTAAAACTCTATAAAAGTCTTTAAGCCAATGTGAAGTCTTTTCATTTGTCTAAGAGCTGAGCCTTATTTAAATCTTGTTAATGTTATTGCCAGAGCCTTGATTTCTGCCTTGGGCGTGGATCGTGTCCCAGATTTGTTCTAAAAACCTCCAGCACATGGATTGTATGTGATATGATGTTTGATGTGAATATTAATAGATATATTTTTTTTAATTCCATGAACTTAGAAGACTGCCATAAATAAAGAGTTTTAAACCATCTGGGATGTAATTTCCCATCAACCACTGGCCTGTACTGTATATAGTATCTCAAGAGTGATACTATTTTTTAATGATCTTATGTGTGAATGGTGACGTGTGTAGACGACATGATTCATAGCGGCATCATTAAATTAGCGCCATGGCAACACGTAATAGTAATGTAGACCAGTTCAGCATCATACCATCCTGCGGTACTGTCTAACCGCAAAAAGCCCTGAGTGATAAAGCCATATAAAGCCATGACGTCCATGAAGACATGATCTTTAACCCCTTGTTTACCTGGAGCAGGCTGGAAATCTCCGTCCTGGAAGCGTTCGGTAGGGTCGGGGATGTAGCGCAGCATGACGCTGTTCTCACGAACCGGGACGAGAGCCTGAGACAAAACACAACGGCGTTAATCGCTAGTACAGACCAGGAATCCAGAGATACCTGAGGAACTGGTGTGATGTAACAGATGTTATGTGTATGGTAACGCCGAGGACGAAGTTATTCACGTAAAACAGAGCTTAAGTGTCCCCTAGTCTGAGAACTAAATGAGAATCGCTTTTAAGGTGACTATTTATTTTGAATTGTGAAGATCTTGATATAAGAAATGTTTCTTCCTTTCATTATTATTTAAATTTATGGCATTTGGCAGATGCCCTTTATCCAGAATTATTTATTTATTTATCTATCTATTTATTTATATATCTATTTATTTTTAATATTCTGTATTTATATATTTTTATTTTATATATTTATTTTTAATAAATTGATATGACTATCAAGCATATTCCTACACATTTATTAATTCCAGCTTTGACTCATTCTAATTTCAGATCAGTTTTTTAATCATTAATTTTGAAATCTCTCCTAGAATTAATTCTAAACAAATGTAAACTTTAAAATGTGTCAGCGATGTAGCTTTCCCAATAGGAAATTGGGTTAAACGTGTAGAAATAAATGCTACATGCTTCAGACGTCTGAAATGAAACAGAAACGAAATCTTTAGTTTTCTCCCATTTCACTTTTGGGGCTGGAACTAGAGCTCTGTAGTTTACAGCAAGAAAACGGCAAACGTCCATATTTCGAGCGTTTTCATTAAAAACATATATCCAGAGGCGGAAAGTAACAAACTGCATCATAATAATCGTAATCTTTTTATTTTTAAATGAATTGATTTCGAGAGCCAGTTAAAATAAAGCAGGCTCCAATACTTTTGCCAGCACACAGTACAGAGTCACGAGCGTCGCTGGTGCAATTTATCACGTATCTTCAGTTGAGAACTGTAATTTAAAGTCATTTTCTGAGGTAGTTTTTTCACCAGATGAGTTGTATCCTCTCTCCACCACCAGATACATGTAAGCACACCTAACCTGAAAGGCTAGATTTCCTCTCAGGCTTCTCTCTGCACTCTGAAAGTCTGACTGATGATCAGAAGCACTGCGAGATTTACACAGTACAGCACAAGAATGTCCACGACTGGTTGCACAAGAAGCGCTCATGGGCTTTTTAATATAAATCACTCACCCCATTCCTGTTCTGACACGACCCGATGCTGCTGTTCAGGCTCTGAAAGAAGAACAAGGAACAAGACGAGGTTAACAATCACAAGAAGATTTGACTTTTTTGGACAATCCCTGATGTCTGTTAGTCGGATTAAACAGTTACTATATATATATATATATATATATATATATATATATATATATATAGTAATTGTTTAATTTTATTTTATTTTAAACAGTTATATTTTAAACAGTTTATTTAATTTTTAGAATAAAATCAGAATAAAATTATATATATTATATATATGTATATTTAAAATATTTCCTGGATTTTTTTTGTTAATTTTATTCTCGTTTCTATTTTTTCTGTATTTTATTTTGCTGATAATTTTCTAAAATCTTTTTTGTCTATTGTTTTATTTTTTACAATTATCCTAGTCATTTTTCTTATTTTTTTAAATGACTTATTTCCCTTCCTTTTTCATTTTTCCTTTTTGCATCAACAAAACCCGTAACTGTACACGCTGATATGCTGAAAAATGTTCTCGTCCTCTGAAGATGGGTGTGGCAGCGGTAAAATATTCAGGATAGTTTAAACAAACATCAAGAAGCTTCTTTTGCCTTGAAGACTCAAGAGCTTAAGCGTGAAATAAAACAGGGGGCTCTTCTTGTTTTTCTTGCCATCAAGATGTAAAAATGTTATTTTTATATATAGCTACCAATAAGAAAAAAGAAGAAAGCAAGCTTTCATTTCTCAGCTAAGATTATTTATTTATTTATTTATTTTGGGGAAGGGGGTGAGGGGAGTGATTTCTGGTCCCTGAGTCTATACATGTTTAAGTGATGTTCTGCTTGATGTCTCAGCATAATATATCCAGACATAATCCCAGTGTTTTCATTCATTTCGTCGGAATCCCATTTCCTGCGTCTTGACATCAGCTCGTCATTGTGCTCCGTGTCATTGTGAAATCTCATCGATGTGCTGTTCGTGCACGAATGCGGCGTTTCGGATAAGTCTGACGTATATTTCTAACTGCACTCTTTGTTAGGAGTCGAATAGCTCTGTCAACATTTCCTTTTGTTCGTGGCCAAGGCACACTTGACAGATGAGTGATGACAAGATAATAACTCGTCTTTTTCGGGCTCGGCTTTGCTTTGCGTGTATGTTTTCTTGTAAAGTTTAAGAAAATCGCCTCACTCTCGGCAGCTAAGGTCACGGAGGTTCTTTCTCTCTCTCGCTCTCACTCTTTTTTAAGAGTTAAAGGAAAGAAAGAAGTTAAATAGGCTACCATGTGTGAAGACGAAATCCAGCCCATAAATGGCTTTAGCCTGAAGTCTGTGTTATATAAACCCACGCTTCACTCAGGGTCCCTTTTTCTCCCCCCTTCAGCCAAATGGTTCTGAACAAGACGTTTTGCCTGCAAAGGCAATCACACTTGAATGGCTGGAGGGAGTTTAGCGAGCACTCTGCAATGGGCAAGAAGCCAGAATGCGATGAGGCCATTTCTGTGATTCTTTCAGTGCACAGTGCTCATTAATCAGCGGGCACCTGGGAGGAAGCGGGGGTGCGGAGACGGCAGCACATGAGTGAACAGGAAACGGGTGGAAAAGTAAAGTTGGGCCAGGAGAAAGCAGGCCAGGTAGCAGATCTGTTCCTGCAGCAGGGGCTCAAAGTGGAGCGCTCATACTTCTAGACTTCAATATGTCATTATCTCAAGCTGCTACAAAAGCATATCGCATGCTATAAGCGCTTGGTTACTAAAGGGCATGCATAACATCTGGTTAAGGTTACTGTAACACAGGCAGCACAGGTCCTCTATTACTACAAAAACATGGAGTAACAACCTTATATAGCTACTTTTTGACTATTATGCATGCAGTAATAGAACAGCTGATTAAAATCGCATCATAACCCTAATTCTGTATAATATTGCATGCAAGAGAGCAATGTTAATACTATATGGTATGTTTGTACTCTTTTCCAATATCCTATATTCTTATTATAATGAAGTGTGGTGTATTAGTACTCTTTAAAGTACTCTTTATTAGTAGTATTACTACATAATATAGTGTATTAGTACTCCATTTCTTTAGAATTTGCTGAATTGTTACCCTGTTACTTTATAATATGGTCTATTAGTACACTATTACAATGAAGTGTACTGTATTGTAACTCTTAATACTTTAAAGTGTGGCGTATTACTCCATTATATTCAGGTGTAGTGTATTGTTAATCTATTACTACAGTGTATTATTATTACTCGATTACTATAAAGGGTGTATTAATACTCTATTACAATGAAGTGTAGCGACAATACTCTAATGTTACTATGCATTACTATACTATACTATTACTATAAAGGGTGTATTATTAACCCATTACAATGAAGTGTGTTGTTACTACTCTGTTGTTATTATTCGGTACTACATAGTATGGTGTATTAATAGTCCAATACAATAAAACATAAAAGTTTATTATTACTCTACTACCATAAAGTGTAGTGTATTCTTACTCTCTTACACTGGAGTGTAGTGTATTATTACTCGATTACTATAAAATATGGTTACTCTATTACTTTAAATTGTGGCTTATTACTTATTAAGTGTAGTGTATTATTACTGTATTATTACAAAATGTGTTGTTACTCTAACGTGTTTTTACTCTATTAATACAAAGTAGGGTATATTACTGCTTTATTACTATAAAGTATTGTTACCCTATTACTATAATAGTAGTTTGTATTAGTGCTTTTTTTTATTAATAAAGTATTGTTACTGCTTACTATATGTATTTCTTCTTCTTCTTTGGGCTTTTCGCTTCAGGGGTCTCTACAGCGAATCATCTTTCTCCACCTATCCCTATCCTCTCCATCCTCAACACTTGCACCCACTAGCTTCATATCCTCATTTATTACATTCATATACCTCCTCTTTGGCGTTCCTCTTTGCCTCCTGCCTGCCTCCAACATTCTCCTACCAATATACTCACTCTCCCTCCTCTGAACATGTCCAAACCATCTTAATCTGGCCTCCCTAACTTCGTCCCCCAAACGCCCAACATGAGCCGTCCCTCTGATGTACTCGTTACTATATGTATTTTATAAAATATGTAAATATGTTGCACAGGTTAGAGTAAGTGATATATAACATAATGTTTAGCTACCATAGCAGATATTAACCAGCAAGATGCTTACAGGTAAGATGTGTCTACTATGAGTATGTGCACTTGTGTGTGTGCGTGTGTGTTATTACCACAGAGTGCAGTAGTTGTGTACGAGACGTGCTGGGGCTGCTGAAGAAGGCATGGTTGGGCAATAAATATTCATCGGCATCCACAGCCTCATCCAGATCCACCTCACTCATCAGACTGCGGTAGAATTTGGTGTCTGTGGGACTGGGCAGGTGCATGCGCTCATCACCCTGCAAGACAGAAAATACTGAAGATGCACTCCAGTTCTATCTATCTATCTATCTATCTATCTATCTATCTATCTATCTATCTATCTATCTATCTATCTATCTATCTATCATTATATTTATATTTACACCTCAGTTAAATTCTTGATTCTGATTGGGTGCTGATTATTTTCTATGAGAGCAGCCCTGAAAGTAGTTCCAGCTGCATGGTGTATATTAATGCACTCGTTCTAACATGTTATTTCTTCTGAGTAAACTAACTGACTGGGGAACCAGTGTCTCAGGACTAACTTCTCGAGAAATAAATGCTGATACTCCATTAAAAATCTGGTAATAAATCCATCAGTCTGACTGCAAATTATAATAAAACAGCTTACTTAAAATAATGATCGTAAAGCACAATAAAACAAATGCAGCTCACCTGAATGACCAGGTAGCGTTTTGGATCTCTGGCCATCTTGGAAAACTCTGAGATGAGCTCCCTGAACCTTGGTCTGCTTTCTGCGTCAATCATCCAGCCTAAGATTTAAAAAAAATAAAAATACAGTATGGTTTTATATCAGTATCTAGTTTACTATATTTACCTTCAAATATTATCATATCACAGTATTTCAGGAGAAGATACACACCCCAAACCTTCAACACTTACATTTCACCATGATCATGTAGACGTCGATGGTGCAGATCGGAGGCTGAGGGAGTCTCTCTCCTTTCTCCAAGACCCCGGCGATATCGCTGGCAGGAATTCCATCGTAAGGCTTCGTCCCAAACGTCATCAGCTCCCAGACGGTCACACCTACAGAGACAATAGCATAAAAGTTAAAAGAAAAGCACGTTCCCGAAGACCTGATTAGCTAACATTATGCCGAGAGGTTAATATTGACTTGAAGTTAAAATTCATTGATAGTCTAGAATAAAAATCATTCTCACGCTATAGTACAGAGAAATGGAATTCTTACCATAGCTCCATACGTCGCTCTGGTGCGTGTAGGTCCGGTGAAGGATGGATTCAAGCGCCATCCATTTTATTGGAACCTTGATAAAGAGCAAATACAACTAAGGTTAAATAAGTCATTAGATTTTATGACTTTAAGGATAAAAAACACCCTCAACAACCAGCACCTTTTATATTAGTGTCAAGTATCAAGATTTTAGTTTGTTTGGTAACGCTTTCTGACATTATCATTTGAATGCTTCCTGATAATGGTGCAGTGGGATTTAACCCTTGCTTCCTAAAGAAAGTTTTTTTTACTCTGCTTCTCATTTATCCCCTGACTCTATAAAATTATTTCGTTTATTTAATATTTGTTTTAGGGTTCATTTGTTTTCCCTGAGGTTCAAGGACAGAGACCTAACACTGGAGATAATTCTAGCTTTATAACAAAAACAGATTAAATAACAAAATTCTTTTATTTACAAAGCTAATCGATCTTCTCTGTTCGTTCTCCGGCGTTAAAGTGACACTACAATCCTAATCCAAAATGTAACCATTTATCTGTCATGGCTAGTTTTACTATTTTCTTAGCATTTTCCAGGTTTTTAAAGATGGAGAAAACCCCCTTCAGATGATATATACAGGGAAGTTGTGACTCAAGCAGTTAAGGCTCTAGGTCACTAATTGGAAGGTCAGGGATGCAAGCCCCAGCACTGCCTAACTACAGCTGATGGGCCCTTGAGCAAGGCCCTTAACTCTCTTTGCTCTAGGGGCGCCATATCATGGCTTCCTAACAAGCTGGGATATGCAAAAGTCTTTAAGCTTAAGTGGGTAAGGCTCTGATTTGAGGATCAGGCTCCAGCACCACCAAGCTCCACTGCTGGGCAACTGAGCAAGGCTTAACCCTCCCTGCTCCAGGGGTGCTGTATTATAGCTGCCCCTGCGCTCTGACCCCAACTTCCTCAGCTGGAATATGCAAAGAAAATAATTCCACTGTGCTGTAATGTATGTGTGGATATAATAAAGGCTTCTTGTCATCAGTTCTACTTTTTCTTCTATATACTTTAAAGCTGGAAAATAGCTTTGGAGTTGTAAAGGAACTGGAGGATAATTCAGCGCTGTTAAATCATCCATCAGGACTGTCCGCACTCACCTTCCCCCCGTCTGCGTGGTACGCTTTCTCGTCCGCATTGAGGAGTTTGGCCAAGCCGAAGTCGGTGATCTTCACATGCTGAGGGGTTTTCACCAGCACATTGCGTGCAGCCAAATCCCTGTGCACCAGGTGGCGCTCTTCCAAGTAGTTCATCCCCTGAAATAAGCAGAAAAACACAATTTCCATACAGAGGGAAAGGATGTAAGTGATGGAGAAGGGGAGCAGCTGGTTTTCCTTTATAATAAGTGTTTTTTAATTTCATTTGTGCAGAAAAAATCCAATTCTTGTCATTACACCCTGATGATCGATGAGATGCGGATTAATATTCATGGCTATAAAATGCAGGTCAAATTCATATTTGAAAGCGTAATGAGGCATCCGACGTGCTTCACGCTTTATCTTGTTTTATTTCATATTCAAAGCACTGGGGAAATCAAATTCATCTCCAAGGCCATCAGGGAATTCTGGCAAACGCTGACGAATAGTTTTATCTGCCTTCCCGTCGAGTTTAGCTCGGCGCATCAGCGTGAGATAGACATCAGAGAGGGAAAGACAGATGCCATACCCTGGGATGACGATGATGAAAAACTGCTGCGACGATCGTTTTTTTATTTAATGACTCCTCGTGGACCGCTGGAATATAGCGCGATAGGCAAAGTCGCTCGAGAAGCAAGAAGGATTTCTGGGAAAAAATATATCTGCTTCTCTTTGGACTTGTGATTATTATTTCCCATAATACACACAAAATTTTGCGTCCCCGTTCACATGCCTCGGTTGATTTGATCAGCTTTGTTTCTAAATCTAAAAATTCTCAAGCAGGGATCAAAAGAGCCCTAAAAAGATAATATTGTCTTTTCTTAGTGCTGGGGAAATGATATAAAGTAAATATGAAGATTATAATATGATAAAGATTTAATAAAAGATTAAAAACACAATAGAAATATATGAAAGGTCATTAGAGGTTATTAAAGTTCATTAGTAACCTCAAGATTTGGTTTTCTAACATTAACATTTTTATTTTTAAGGAAACTTGTCTTCATTTTAAAGGAATATAAACTCTATAACGGACCAAAACAACAACCAGACCCAGGTGTGTGTATCTGACTCATGCTCTTGCACCCTACTGTAAGCGCTAATTGGCTTTGGTCTGGATCTGTTCTTCTTAGCCAAGATGGAGGCCGTTGTCCGTACCTTAGCGATCTGAACACACCAGTTGAGCAGGGGCTGCGAGCCGATGTTGTCCTTGTTCGCCCTGACGTAGTCGAGCAGGCAGCCGTAGGGCATGAGCTGGGTCACCAGCTGCACGTTGGAGGTCAGGCAGATGCCCAGCAGGCGGCATACGTGGGGGTGTTCCACGCTGGCCATCACGTAGGCCTCCTGAAAGCACAGAAGCGCTCAAGAATGAGAATTTGCAGCACACTGCTGTTCAAATCAATCGTATATAACAGTCTGATATAAAACGAATCGCTTTGGGGATTTCTTTGGGAACTTTTCTATAAATATATTAACCCTAGTAGGCTAGGAAAAACAGAAATACTTATAAAACACTACAAATTCTGAAAGTGTCTACTTTCATTTGAGCTTCATATTAACCACCACTGTGGAGTTTTTCCATGATAAAGACATTCAATGCTGAACAAAAAGCATCACTGTGCGGTGTGTTGAAACTACGTCAAACCCGGCATGCTAACAGTTAGCTAATGAACAACCCAGGGGCCCTTGAAAGAAAATACCTCCTTTATTTATTTATTTTATTTAGCCATAATTTATAACAGAAAATAACATACTTCTTCTGATCTGCTTTACAGCACAATATCTTGTGCTAGGTGGATTAATTAGCACGCTAGATGACAGGCGATCTGTTTAGAATCAAAATACAGCAGAACATAGTGCGAGCTTCTATCTCTCGCTAGCACCACACCCCGTAAACATATCGAGAACGCTAGCCAGACTCAAAGCATATTGTTTATCTTAGCCAAACTGTTAGACAATGCAGACTAGTTCCTTGTATACTCGTTTGTCGTATACTTGTCGCTACGCGTAACTACATTAGATTAGCGAACACCTGTTAGCCTAGTTAGAGCACCTGTATATGCAGTCATAGGCTAGTTAATGAATTTATCATTACATGCTAAAATTTGACAGAGATTGTTTTGGCAAAGAAATGAGAGCTTTATGGTGGTTTAAAAAACAGGCTGTGAATAAGGAGCTAGCAAAAAAGAAGAGAGAGAGAGAGACAGACAGAGAGAGAGAGAGAGAGAGAGAGAGGGAGGGAGGGAGGAAAAAACGGCTAGCACAGAGTGAGACAGTAATTATAACCTATGAGGCTGTGCGTGTGGTTTAGCACAAATCTTCAGAGTAACAGTGGTGTCATGCTGGAATGCAGCTTTACCGGAAAGCACAAGGACAAACGACAAAAAAAAAATAAAAAATCGCATTAGCCTTACAGACTAGGAGAAGTCACTTTCTGGAAAAGACTTAATGCTCTGCCAATACAAATAACTGCCCCTTTCCTCTCCGGTCATCAGGGAGTCGACGGCGTGTACTGAAGATGGTTCCTCATGCAGTATGTCCTTCATTTTTCTCCAGATCTGATTTCTGTCACATTTCTGCTTCAGACTAATCAAAAGGCTGCTGTGTTTACATTTTACACTTATCAGACTTCAGAAGTCCAGCCTATCGCTGAAAACACATCCTCCTACTTAAAGCGGACTTTCTTTGAAACTAATATATTCTTTTTTCAAACCTTCAGGAAGACCTTTCTGCTTTTAGGGATCAAGGATGAACGGAAGTTCCAAGAAATACTCAGTTATGACAATTTCCCCGAAATCTTTATGATTAAAATTCAATTCAAGTGTAGCTGTACATATACACACACCGTATATACAACAGCATTGAGCTACTAAGAGTGGAAACGTGTTTGCAGTCTGTATAAATGACCAGTCTGACCAGTCTAATATTAAATCACGGTCATTAGAGCTCACATTACAGCCAGTTGTTTATGGATGCGTTTACACTTGTCGTTAAAATGCGACCTGTATCCGATTGTTATCCAACATACGCGTTAAACGTCAAGAGTGAACGTGTTTGTGATCAGACCGATGTGTCCTAGCTCGGACTGATCGGATCTTAGTATAACGTAAACGAAATCCAGCTGCGGTGGTGCAATCACACAAAACCCCGCCCACTATCATTAATCCCTCCCCCTCTCTCCTGAATCACTGCACGTAGCTGTGTGGTTTTATGACACAGTCGAGGGTGGAGTATATCGCAAAGTTTGCTTTTGCACCCCAAAGTTGAAGAATTATTAATTCACTGGAAAGTGTGCACATTTTTCCCATCACAGCTGGCAACAATCCAGGTTTCCTTTCACTGTTTCCATTACATCAGCTTTCCAACTTCCTCATCATTCACATTTTGCGAAATTTCCCGCGACTGAAAACGGTTTTTAAAAGAAAACCCACCATTTCGCACGACTTTGCGGAGCCATCTGGTCAACTCCACAGACTTATTTAAATATTTCACAGGAAAGAGAGATCCGATCAGATATTCAGATACAGAAGCCACGTGATGTTGACGATTGTAAACGTGCTGTGTCCTGATTGGCTGACGATCTGGTCTGCTCGATCGGGTTTTAATGAATTTAATTAGGTGTAAACGCAGCCTATGTTTAAAATTTAAGTGCAAAATGTACTCTCTGAGCTTTTAAATACTGTGTATAAAACATTATATGCGAATCTGGATGTTCAACTGGACGTAATGTGTGCTATAGTTCTTTTTTATTAATGTTCATCATCATCATATCCTCATCATCGTCATCTTCATTATCATCATTCCCCAGCAGTATGAGTGCCAGATAAAAGGTGGTACTTCTCTTCAGCTTGGTTCATCTGATCCAAAAGACAGTCCTGATCCTAAATACTGTATACCATCTGCATTTGTCTCTCATTAGTTTCCCATTTTTAAAGGGCAAGTAAACACACTTCACTCACCACAGCCAGATGCTCGAATCTGTCTTTATCATGATTTCAAAACAAAATAACTCACATCTAGGATCTCCTTGTTAGCTTTCTGCAGCGTGGCCTCTCGCAAAACCTTAATGGCAACGGGAATCTTCACGTCTTCTCCTTCGGGGACCCATAAACCCTGCGTCGAGAGATTGGATTCAACTTCATATTAACATTCATCATTTCAAAACATATAAACAGATTTTATGAGAATTGGGGCATGAAAGAGACATGACGTGAAAGCCTAGAAATAAACTGGCTCAGGAAAAACAAACAAAACTTCTGAATGTCCAGCGAGGACTTTTGTGTCTCTATGAAGTATTTCTGAGAGATTTTTTTTATTTTATTTTTTTTATTTATATTTACTAGAAACAGGAAGTACTACTTATCTTCAATTTTGGCCAAATTCTCCTAAAATAATAATTAATCAATTAATTAATTTTTTTTTTATTTAAATTCGGAATGCTTTCCCATCGTTATTTTATTTTCCCAAAATGATCTTAATTTTTCCCATAATATAAAATCCTGATGTGTGTTTTATTCCTCCTATACCACAGTAACTAGCCACGTATTGCACAATTTCATTAAATTACAGAATGGCGCTGTGTATATTTTATCCGTTTATAGGTCCATCTAACTGTTTCGAACTGACCAGATCAGAATTGAGATTTCAAAATGTATTATGTACATCATATATCTTTAATATTTAACTTTTAATAAATTACAGAAGACAATCTAAACCAGAAATAGAGCATGTAAACAGAAAACAAATGGAAAAAAAAGCTAGATTTTATACGTTTCAAATATATGTGTAAATATTTTAATATTTTTTATGTATTATTTGTACTATATTTTTATTATTCAGCAATTTCTGGATCACATATTTTTTTACTATAAAATAATTACTACAAATAATATATCTGGCCAGATGTAGGGCTCTTATTAATCTTATTTTTATACAAATTTATATTTACTAGAAACAGGAAGTCTGAAATACTTAATCTTAATTATTTTTCAAATTTTTCTAAATTAATAAATGTGATATATTTTTTTTCATTTTCATTATTTTATTTTCCTAAAATGACCTGATTATTATTATTACACAATTTCATTAAATTACAGAATGCCGCTGTGTATATTTAATCTGTTTATAGGTACATTTACTGGCATACAAGTGTTTTTTTTAAAGAAATAAAGTAAAATTTGGGTTGTAAACAAAGTTGTACAGTGGCTCTCGTATTGCATACGGGTCACATGATCTCGGAAACAAAGGGGTCAGTCACCTTATACACGGTGCCGAAAGCTCCGGAGCCGAGTACTTTGATCTTCTTGAACTCGGTCTCTTTGAGGACACGCAGCAGCGCCTGGTTCGGAGCTTCTCCACTGGGAGTGAGAGGCTCCACTAACTGAGAACATACACACACACACACACGTCCTGTCAGGAAACGTCTCTACACACTTGGTGAGGAGAACATCCTGTCTTGATGTGCTGCTTCCTCTCCCATGATGAACGACACAACACCAGGCTTTGTGTAGAGAGACGGACTTGTGTCTGTACTTATCTGCCTTATGCTTCAGATAACAGTGTGCAGAGTAACAACGCTCTCTTCACTACTAATCCCCGTCTGACCCACTCACCCCCACCCTGTATTTACACAGAAAAAAAAACGCACGCTTTTAAATGACCTCTATCTTATCATCTAGCCCCTTAAGCCATCTTATCATCACATCCTCTTTACATGTGGGTGCAAAAATCATATAAACCTCATTATTTATTTATTTATTATTGCGACATCCTTTCCTGCCATTTCACTTAGGATTATGATTAACAGAATTATTACATATTATTAAATAAACCCTTACGTGTGTGTGTATGTGTGTGTGTGTGTCTGTGTGTGTGTGTGTGTGTGTCTGTGTGTGTGTTTGGGGGTCAGGTGTTGAGCCGAACCTCTCTCTCCTGCAGTAATCTGCGCAGCGTTCTCTTCCGCTTGATCTTCCTTCTCCTGATTGCCACGGCGACGGTCAGGCAGATGATGACGAAACCCAGGAGTCCTCCGACCACGCTGGCGGCGATGATCGACGTGCTCGTGTCACTAAGATAGCAGAAAAATTTAAATTAAATACTTCATTCATTTACCCATCCATCCATTCCATCATTCATTCCATCATTCATTCATTCACTCACTCATCCATCCATCTATCCATCCATCCATTCCTTCCTTTATTCATACATTTCTCCATCCATTTCTCCATCCATCCATTCCTTTCTTTATTCATTTATTCATTCGTTTTTCCATCCATTCATTCTTTCTTTCCATTCATCCCTTAATTCATTCATTTATTTGTGCATTTGTTCATTCATCCATACATCCATCCATCCATTCCTTTATCCATCCATTCCTTCCTTCCTTCATTCATCCATTCAAATAGAGAATACTGCTGTTTTTTTTATTCTTACCTTGTACCTTTACAGTCATGAAGTTTTGGTCCAGTGCATCTGAAACAAGTAATGTCATCAAAATAAACACAATACTCAGCAGACCGGAGAGACAATACCTAATCTACCCCAAGGTGATATTAGCAGGAGCAGGAGATCAGGTGCCCTTACCCCTGGGTGCAGTTGGGGTGGCAGAGCTGGCACACTCGCAAGCTGTCTGCATATTTCCACACCAGCGTGTCCTTCTCCCCGGGGACCCCCTGTGGGCAGCGAGACACGCAGTGCGGCCCGTCTTTATAGTTCGCACACTCCACACACATGTCAGGACCCTGAGAAGCCAAACAGTGCACATGTCACTACAAATAGCACAAGGACACATGCAGTGGACATGTCACTAGAAACAGTGGACATGTCCCTACAAACAGTGGACATGTCCCTACAAATAGCACAAGGACACATGCAGTGGACATGTCACTAGAAACAGTGGACATGTCCCTACAAATAGCACAAGGACACATGCAGTGGACATGTCACTTGAAACAGTGGACATGTCCCTACAAACAGTGGACATGTCCCTACAAATAGCACAAGGACACATGCAGTGGACATGTCACTAGAAACAGCACAAACATGAAGACCACCTGCAGCTAATTCTTTCACTGTTAATCAACTAAATTCTGTTATTATCTTCCAGTTAAACACCTTTCTTACTATCAGTTTGCTTTCTAATTACCTAGCTTGCTAAATAGCTAGCAAAGAAAGAAAGAAAGAAAGAAAGAAAGAAAGAAAGAAAGAAAGAAAGAAAGAAAGAAAGAGAGAAAATCTTGAGTAAAAAAAGAAAAAAAAATAGATAGATAGATAGATAGATAGATAGATAGATAGATAGATAGATAGATAGATAGATAGATAGATAGATAGATAGACAGACAGACAGACAGACAGCTGGACAGAAGGCCACACCCACAGCCACGCCTACAGCCACACCCTCTGGTCTGTTTTCTCTCACTAAATTCCTTGTGCTACTTCAGAAGCCATGTTAATTCCTGTGTTGTGTTGTTGCTGTTGTATTGAGTTGTTGTTTTGCTGTCGTTGTTGTGTCGTTGTTGTGTTGTTGTTTTGCTGTCTTTGTTGTGTCGTTGTTGTTGTGTCGTTGTTGTGTTGTTGTTGTGTTGTTCTTTTGTTGCGCTTTGTTGTGTCATTATTGTGTTGTTGTTGTTGTCTTTGTTGTTGTGTTGTTGTCATTGTTGTGATGTTCAAGTTGTTCTTTAATCCACTCACAGGCCCACTGCAGGTCGTCGTTCCGTTCACAGGCTTGCACTCGGGGTCACACTCCAGACACGTCTTATTGACCTCACTCTCACGTGGCTCGCTGCAAACACAAACATGTTTCAGTGTACTCAGGGATACGGCGTGCTACAGACTGAGCTCCGGAACATTCTGTAAGATTACTCAGAAATGTCCGAGTTAGAGCTTCAGGACAGACGTCTTAATAATTACGGCTCGTATCAGGAGCTCAAATCGACACCCTGAGGTGCGCGGTGCTAGGTGAGGACGTAGCAGATACTGAATCTTTATCATGAGACAGAATCAGCAGCAGATGGAAATGTATTGCAGTGACGTGAGAGAGATAGAGATCTGCTGCAGATGTGACTCACCCCTCCAGGAGGTTACAGGAAGCCACGCAGCTCGTCTTGCGTCTGTGGCTCATGCAGCTGAAGCACATGGTCGGTCCCGGACCCCAGCAACCGTCAGGAGTACACATCTCATCACAGGTACGGTTCTGTTTCGCTGCGGAAAACAGAGAACCCCAGTGGTCAGAGAGAGAGAGAGAGAGAGAGAGAGTGGTAATGGAGGTCAGTGATGGATGTCTGAGATGGAGGTCAGTGATGGAGGTCAGTGATGGAGATCAGTGATTGAGGGCAGTGATGGAGGGCAGTGATGGAGGGCAGTGATTGAGGGCAGTGATTGAGGGCAGTGATGGAGGGCAGTGATGATGAGCATTAATGAAGGTCAGTGATGTAGGTCAGCAGTGATGGAGAGCAGTGATGGAGGTCAGTGTTGTATTTCAGTGACAGAGGGCAGTGATGGAGGTCAGTGCTGGAGGTCAGTGATGGAGGTCAAGGATGGAGAGTCAGTGATGGAGGTCAAGGATGGAGAGCCAGTGATAGAGAACAGTAATGTAGGGCTAGTGATAGAGAGCAGTGATATAAGGTCAGTGATGGAGCTCAGTACCACAGTAGGTGGCGTTCGCGTTCTGCATGGGTCGGACATGCTGCCTTTCTGATTTAAATAGCCGCTTCCAGTGGTCTGGACTGTTGTAGCACAGGTTTTCGTTCTGTGTGATGGCCACGTCTCCATCGCTGATCTCCCGCAGAGCGCGCAGGCCCAGGTGTGTTATTTCAGTCCCGCTGACCCCCAGACTCACCGTACCTCTGCAAGAACATAACAAATAATCACCCCCATGCTGACACTTCCTGTTTTTTTTAATCAGAGCCATGATTACTGGTGGATTTCCACAACCTGAGGTCCATATTTAAAAAAACGGGTTTCTGTTTATTGTTTTCATCTTACTGGTATTTGATTCTTCCGCGGATCACCTCCAGATTCTCAAAGGGGCTGAGAGAAGCCATGTCCTGTGTCCAGTGCTGAATCAGCAGAGTGCCTGAGAATAAAGACACAGTAATTCACAACGTTCCACAACATTCCACAACGTTCCACAACGTTCCACAACATTCCACAACGTTCCACAACATTCCACAACATTCCACAACGTTCCACAACATTCCACAACGTTCCACAACATTCCACAATGTTCCACAACATTCCAGGTAACTAATTAATGGATAAAAAATTCTATTAGTGATTCTTTACTTAGTAAAAAAAACAACACAAATATGCTGTTATTGAAAAAATAAAAAATTCCAATGTTCGTTCTTTGTTTGTTTGTTTCTTTCTTTCTTTTGCTCAAGATTTTCTGTTTTTCTTTCTCTTTCTTTCTTTCTTTCTTTCTTTCTTTCTTTCTTTCTTTCTTTCTTTCTTTCTTCCATTCGCTCAAGACCTTCTGTTTGTTCATTCATTCATTCATTTGTTCTATCTATCTATCTATCTATCTATCTATCTATCTATCTATCTATCTATCTATCTATCTATCTATCTATCTATCTATCTATCTATCTATCAGTTTTTTTAATCACACATTAATAGAATGAATAACAGAAGAGTAGAATAAAAGGTGTGGACAGAAACAGAACTGACCAGTAATTTCTTTGACTGTTTTGAAGACGTTGAGTCTGGCAGGATCCAGCGGAGGAGTGTTAGTGAATTTATCCCTGAAATCAAAACATCAAGAGACCATGAATTTGTTACTGTAATACTGACCAGAACCAGCTGTTCAGTTCATCGTTATCAGTCTGCTGAGGAATCTTTCACTGTTAGAGCCATAAGAAGCTCAGAGAGGAAACTTGGACTTGATTGGTTACACAACTCACCCTTGGAAGGTGGTCTTCAGGATGGCGATGTCTCCGTTGATAGTCGTGCAGTTCTCGAACGAATCGATGTTGCTGGCGTTGACGGACATGACGTCACTTAGAAGACCCTCTCTCAGTCCAGAGCACACTGAGAAATCCGAGAGACGTTAGAAAAGATCTCAAATAAATAAAGGAGTATTCAGATGTGATCACTTATAACATTACACATCTGGAGACAAACACTTTGTAAGCGTGTATAAAAACTGTGGCTAGAATAATTGCCACGCCCACAAGCTTTCCCTCAAAACCCCGCCCCAAGAAAGAAAGACAAATCTTGAGCTAAAGAAAGAAAGAAAGAAAAATCTTGAGAGAAAGAAAGATCTTGAGAAAAAGAAAGAAAGACAAAAAGAAAAAAAAGAAAATCTTGAAAGAAAGAAAGAAATGTATTTGTTTGTATTTCTTTATTATTAGGATTAGATTATTTACATCACACTCTAGATTCTAGAGCTGACCAGCTGTTATATCAGTGTTTTTAACACGACATCATCCCTCCTTCCTTCCTATATTTTACCTTTCGGACACAGACCGTCACACTTCTTACACTTCCTGACCCCGTCCTCGTCCACCTCGTAAGTTCCAGGACTGCATGCTCGCACACACGCCCCATGGTCTGTGACCACATAGTTATCTGTAAAGGAAAAGAAAAATTAGTAGCTAAAAATGACTAAAGAAATATTTTTCTGATGTTACTCAGAAACCAGAACCGTCAGGAAATGAATGCAAGCTCACGACTCAGGCTTCAATGATTGTCTTTGCTTTGGGTGGAATCCAGGACACTTTAACTATGACACACACACACACACACACACACACAAGACTTTCCCTTTCCGTGTTTTTACCTCTGATTCTCTTTCAGTCATTTTAAACTGTAAATATATTATATTACCATGTTAACATTTTAACTACTATATAATTATATACACCGATCAGCCATAACATTATGACCAGTACCAGGTGAAGTGAATAAGACTGATGATCTCCTCATCATGGCCCCTGTTAGTGGGTGGGATATATTAGGCAGCAAGTGAACATTTTGTCCTCAATGTTGATGTTAGAAGCAGGAAAAATGGACAAGTGTAAGGATTTGAGCTTTGAGTTTGACGAAGGGTCAAATTGTGATGGCTAGACCACTGGATCAGAGCATCTCCAAAACTGCAGCTCTTGTGGGGTGTTCCCGGTCTGCAGTGGTCAGTATCTATGAAAAGTGGTCCAAGGAAAGAACAGTGGTGAAGCGGTGACAGGGTCATGGGTGGCCAAGACTCATTGATGGACGTGGGGAGTGAAGGCTGGCCCGTGTGATCCGATCCAACAGACGAGGTACTGTTGCTCAGATTGCTGAAGAAGTTAATGCTGGTTCTAATTACTTAATTGGAATGAATTAATTAAATTGCTTCTTAATGCCCAAGAAAATTAAAATCACTTTGAAATATGCCAAATTATGCAAATCCATCGCCAGTTCTATTTTTGAACGTCTCGAGTTTTGTTTTCTTAAACCCCTTAAAATTCTGTTTTTTATCCCAGTCCTTCTTATATAAATGTCATTTCATAACTGCTACCAATTATTCAGTAACCAGCGGAAACTAGGAGTTGGAAATCTTCTCAATGCTGTAAATATAAACGCATTGTCGGTGATGTTAATATGCAGTCAGAAAAAGAATGAAGAAGTTCCCAGTTCCCAGGAGTGTAAGGGGTTAAACCCGGTCCTGTAGAGTTACCGGTGTTGTTGACACTGCGGTGCGTGTGACCATGTATTTGGATGAATGAGGTAAAGCCGAGGCTCGAGTCAGGCGAGGACAAATTAGTGAAACTGAAAACAGGGTTTTGTTTGCTTGCAAATGAGTTGAAGTGGAATTTAAACTTGATTTTAACGAGTGCCTGGGTGTCAGGGTTGTGTTTTATTGGCATGAGAATGCTGAGACTGAATTCTGAGGATGCTTTGCATGTCTGAGAGAGAATAATGGAGATTCTTTCTCAATTGTTGTTGAGGATGGTGACAGCTAATCATGCGACCGAGAAGTCTGAGAAACTTAGGTGAAAACTTTTGCGTGACTGATCTGATCGAAGACGCTGTCGGTAGGAACGTTGGGTTTCGCTCGGTGTCTGGGTTGTGGTGCTTGGGTAGGGTTAGGACAGCAAACCTCTGCAAACTGAATTGATCATTATTCATTGGGGAAAATTGTGATAAGTGATTAGTCATTGTGAACAACACTGATTAGTGATTGGGGGACATGGTGATTAGTGATGTGTCGCTGAGGGGAAATGGTGATCTGTGATTAGTCATCGGGAACAACTGTGATAACAACAGCGGTAAGTTATTAGCCATTGTGGATTACAGTGATTAGCGACCAGTCATTGGGGGACATGGTGATTATATTGCTAAGTTTCTAAAACAAGCAAAAAGTTCCATTGACAATCTTCAGACCCTAACTAAACCCATCTGACTGAATGAACCGAATCTTACGTGGACACTTCTTCACACACGTGGCCCCGAAGTTGTACTTCCCGTCCGGGTTGGGGGCCAGCTGGTGTGTGTTGGGGTTGTAGCGCATGAGAGCAGGGCATGCGTCTTTGCATGTATCTTCATCCTGGAAGTCCTTGCAGGCCTGCAACACACACACACACGCTCTGTTCTGATAACTAAGCATTTCCTCACTGCCCCTGAGATTACGCTTCCTCCAGCTGTGCTCAGAGCCGGAGGCACTGCGATGCTGAGCAATGTTTAATCACGAAACCACTAGATTCAGCCACAATGTACACACAACAGCGCAGAACTATCAGCAGAGTGGATGTTTCCGGACTCGGAGATACAAGCAGCTTTTTCGAAACACTGTCAACAATAAATAAGTGTTGCAGAAGAGTCATAGATTACATTATCAGCTTCACACTGAATACACTTTAGCATGTGGTCATGTTATCAGTTCCATGTCATGTTCGTCTGGTTTATAAAGACTGCAGGGTTATTGGGAGACGCAGCCATCCATCCTTTCACGTCTTTATGTTATGTTCAGGCACAAAATGTAATAATAATAATAATAATAATAATAATTATAATAATACACTATCCTGAGAAAGTCTGTATGGCAAAAATAATGTATTTAGCAACGTATCACAAAATATCTTAGCAAATCTCTAATCCAAATCAGCCATCCCAGACCAGTTTAGAATAATCACACAAACAATCTAATAATCCGGCATATATTAATAAAAGACATGGAATTCTGTCCCCGTTGTGATAGGCTTAAGATAGGGTTCTGCTTCCTCCTCTGACTTTCAAAGGTCAATCCAGCCAATAAACCTCCCAGGCAGCAGTGATATAAACACACCACCACATGAGCAATATAAATCCTGTGTTTTTTTAACCACGCAGACAGTGAAGTGTTTTCTGAGTGTTTCCTCACCAGGCAGTCTGTAGGTCTGGGGCCGGTGCAGCCGGACGCACAGTGCTCGTTGCAGCAGTCGCTAGGTTTGGGGCCTTTACATCTCCCGGAGCATTGCTCAGCACACGTCAGCTTTGTGACTGCAAACACACACAGAATAAGATACAGTTGGAGATATGTGTAAGCACATTTTTGGACTCAGAATACACTTATTGATTTTTTTCCCCATCTGCCATTCCTCTCATTGACATTCTAATTGTTTTTCTAATGCTAGTTTGAAACAGCCAACGGAATAAAACACAATAATTACACGGTCACCACTTCATTTTCTTTATTAGGCTTTTAACCGGCTACCCGTAATCATCCTTAACCATAGCCGCAAGCAGAGAACTGTGGGTGTCCAAGCACCATTTCCATACAGAGCTTCCAAATGAAACAGAAAGCCTAACAGTCCATCGATTGACGTTTTGCGACCGTAGCTCAATGTTCCCCCTGTAAATCGCCCACTCAATTCTGATTGGCTGTGCGGTTTCAATTCCCAGATCAACACAAGAATACGGTTCACCAAACTTCAACTCACTCATGATTATGCTTCCTGAGTAACATCAGAAACGTTCAGGTTTCATGAAAAAATTTATGCAATAAACCGTAAAATACAGATGGAGAAATCAAGCTTTCAGACTTCTAAGTGCTCGGACCCCTGACAAGACAATACACTACATCATGATCAGCAGAGGAGTCACCCGTTTATGTATGGGAAGAACCTGCAGTGATTTTATGGGTGAATCAGGAAGAACGCCTACATTTTGCAGTCATTTAGTCAGCCCTCTGCTTCTCATTAAAAGCGTTTCATTTGTCCGATGTAACGTTTATGAGCTGGAAAACACAAACTCCCATTCCATTTAAAAATGCCTTGAATATTTACGACTTACAAGTCTGGCAGTTTTTAGGGCCAGGAGCCCAACACGAGCCATTATAACAGCTATGGTCACACTTCTTACCTGTAGAAAGAGAAAAGAAGAAAATGCAAGAAGTATGTTGTATATAAGCAGATATAAGAGAGTATGATTTATTTAAAGCAGATATAAGTACTACTATACATGTAGAAGCAGAATATTGCACTATATATATATTTGTATAAATGGGGGTTGGCTTACAGAAGTCTTTCGAAGGGATCCGATGTTCGATTATTTTAGGGCTGGGACTGCTCTTCAGGTTCACGATGTCGGCCCACTGGATGGTCTCGGCGTTACATAAGAAAAGATTGTTGGCGAACTTCACACCACCTCGGAGAATTTCTTGAGAAGACAAATATTGCATATTAAAACTCCTGGGTTCGAACAGGCAGGGGCCTTTCAGTGTGGAGTTTGCATGTTCTCCCTGTGCCTGTGTGCGTTTACTCTGGGTACTCTGGTTTCCTCCCACAGTCCAAAAACATGTACATTAGGTTGATTGGTGATTCTAAATTGCCCATAGGAGTGAGTGTGAGTGTGTGTGGTTGTCTGTCTATCTGTGTGGCCCTGTGATGGACTGGTGACCTGTCCAGGGTGTACCCCTGCCTTTCGCACAATGTGTGCTGGGATAGGCTTAGGAATAAAGCGGGTATAGAAAATGGATGGATGGATCCCAAATGCTCCAGTAGTAGAAATCTAGCTAATATTACTAACATTTTTCTATACATTTTCATGTCTGTAACTGGGATCATTGTGTTTGTGTTGTGAAGTAAAGTATTGGATTATAAGTGAATGATATTCATCATTTATAAAAATCTATAACATTATCATGTTAGTATTACAGATTTTGTCAATTAGCAATACTAAAACTGTACTGAGGTCATAGTGTTAAAACAACAACAGCAACAACAAAGCAGGCATTTATCTCTAAATCTTTTATCTTTTCTTGTAAAAAAAACTTCCTTCTGAGGTTAACAATGTAGGCTATTTATAAATTCATTACCACGGGACACCATCGAGGCGACATGTCATCATACTACAATTCACTCAGTCCGTACCGCAAACCTGTACGCGACTCATTCGTTACTGCTATATGCTCATGACGTACCGGTGAGGCTGTTGAGGGACAGCTGGTTAACTCCTTTTTCTGTGGTTTGGTTATAATTCGACAAGATGGCCAAGGCATATTCATTATCGTAGAGCGAGTGGCCTCGGATGATGCGCAGGTTGTCCAGCGGGATCACCGGCGCTTTGTTCAGGGCTATGAGCACGTGGCCTCCGACTTCTTCGATGGTCTAAAGAAAAACGAAGAATTGTTGTGTTCTAATTTCAGCAAAAAAAGAAACAATGAAATATAAAAAATATTTGGAAATTTATTACGCAAATAATGAAAAGAAATAATCTGTAGGCCATGTATCAAGCTTTTATGTATTGTGAAGCTGGTGTACAAAGAAATACAGTTTCCTGTTTACTTCCCATTTCTTTTTCCATAATTTTATCATTCTTAATAAAATATTATCCATACATAGAAATATAAAAAAAAAAACCTGCTATAAGCTAGCTAATGTAAAACTATTTAACTAGCTACCTGCATGTGTCGTGAACATTAACTACTATCAAGGAAGCCATATTGAAAAAAACGTCAACTTGGTGTCAACTTCTGACCTCAGGGCTATCAGAGAATTTCCACCTGAGGATGTCAGACGCGTGAGTCGTTTATGTGGAATATTTTCTCCTATCTAAGGTGTGTGTGTGTGCGTGTGTGCATATGTGTGTGTAATCATAGATCTTGATAGGAGTGTTAGCAAAGCAGTGAGTTAGACTGATGTTAGGATAAGCAGAGAAAGCGGAAGGGAATATTCATAAATAAAGGAGAAGAATCACTAACTCTTTTTAAAAAATAAATAAATAAATAAATAAATAAGAAATTAAAACAAGGCAGGGGGTAGCTAGTTAGCTAGATAGTTAGCTTGTTATCTAGCTAACGTAGTTAATGTTTCTGCTAGTCATTCAGGTTGTCGTGGTTAATACAAAATGGTGGAAAATATAAAATGACAATTTGCCTTTGATTTTAATTCAAGCGGCGATTTTAGGGGTCCAAGCACCCTTCAGCAAACAGCATCGTATTTAGCCAGTTCATGCCAAATACAACAGAACCATAAAGCTATGGTAAAGCTAGGGTGCGAACTCTGGGAAATACCCGATGACTTTTATTGGTTAATCAAATCCAATAATCCAGTCATAGAACTTCCTTTTAAATTTCACATGAATCCACGGAATACATCATGAGCTACAGATGTTTGAGTAAATGAAGTCAAACATCCACATTGTGTAACGGCGTATAAACTCGCTGCTATCAGGAATTATCCTCCTCCAGAGTTGGACGGAGTTGGACGACTTATGTGAGATCGTCTCAGAAAAAAAACAAACACAGTGTACAAAATCAGTGTGTACGTATTACACGAGGCAGGATGATTCGTATATAACCGGCACCGTACCTTGAGGAAGGACAGATCGTGCTTCTCCGCGGTGTGTGTGATTTCCAGGTTCTCCAGGATGACCGTGCAGTTGCTGTACATCTTCACCATGTTCTGGTAATGATCGTCTACGTTGCTCAGCAGAGTCAGCCTGTTGTTTCCTCCCTGACACACTGAGGAGAGAGAACGCAAGACCAGAACATAACGACAAAACTAATGAAGAAATTCAGAAATATTTTTATTAGCATGCTGTGATAAAAATCTTGCCCAAGTGTGTGGAGTGGCATTTTATTTATTTATTTATTTATTTTATTTTTTTTATCATATATCAATCATGTATGTACGGTGATCTTGTTAGCTGTCACGGTTTCATTATCACTTTTTAAAATTAATATCAAACATTTTATATTGTAGTTTTTTTAAAGTGAAAACAAAGTTTTCGAAAAAAAAGTTAAATTATTAAATTTATTAAATTGTTTACTATTAAAGTTATTGTTATAGCAAAATAATCATAGATTATTAGCCAAATTTCTCTTACTGCCTGAATGTTGCTTGGCTATAACGATGTTGTATTAGTTTTTATCTAGGATTTAACATCCTCGGAACTTCGATGAATTTACAACAGCAATAAACAGTCAAGAAAATGTCTGACGTTTGCAATAAAGTACTTCCTGAAGAAAAAAAAAAATTTCCCCCATAATTTCACTAAATTAGCACTAACTCTAACTGACTAATTAGCAAGTTATACGAGTCGCAGACGTAACACACAGACCTCTAGCTCTCTCTGTTGTATTCGCGATTCCGTACAACTCTTTCATTACGTACGGGTTTGAAGATCGCATTTGCAAATGAACCGGCTACTTTTCATGAAATGTAAATACGCTAGCTACGCACTTAATACGAATACACCGAATAACTGAAGCATCTTATAGGAACCCGGATTCTGTGTCCTAACATTCTGGTGTTCTTTTTCCTCTTCTCTCATCTCGTGGATACCGAGCCAGTGGGCGTATCTGTTACCAGAACTCCATGTCAGTGGAAAACTTTGAGCACATGCCAAGAGAAATAGCGCTTGCTCAGAGATTCCGCATGTTTGGTGAAGGTTCTCCTTCCCAGACGTGTTCATACTACGTGCAACAGAAACTCCCTTTCTCTGAATGTAAGCAGAAACGTTTCTTAAGATTCAAGGAGTCTTGGACCTGAAATGTGATTTCAAATCTTCCATTCTAGCAATCAGTTTCCTGGGACGTGTGTGTAAGCAGATAGACGCCTTCAGAGATTCTATCGAGTGGAGACGTGGAATCTGTTCATCTCTTAATTTACCAAAAAATGTGTAACTGGAATGAAAACAACTTTAAATTCATAAGTTCAACATAAAAAATCTGATTCATTTGAAAAATCTGAATCATCAGAGGTGTTTTAGGGGTCTTTAATTACCACCTATCCTACTGCCTATGTTGCATCATGTTCGTTTTAGCAGTGCTAAGATAAGCTCGGTGGTTACGGTTCTCCGCTAGCAAGCAGCTTAAATCCTAGGATTGTCTTGGAGATATTTGGGATAATAAAAAAGTTTTGATTCAACAGTTCAGCAACGTAGCACGGATTTCAGTCGTACTTTACATCAAATCTGTTCAGCTAAAACAAAAGCAAAGCAATATAAAAACGTCCATGCAATCGTCCTTTTTCACTCTTTCCTGTTGCTACTGAGACAAACATGCAAAAAAATTCAACAAAACAAAACTTCCTGCAAGACGCTGACTGGTTAGGTCGCATTCCTCGACATGTCTGCTCTTGACAACACATCCAGAAAGCTGCTTATTTAAGATGGCAATCTTCACCTCACTGCAGAGCTCATCGTTTATGTCGTGATGTGGTGTTAAAAAAATCATCATTTGCTGCAGTAACTGCGCCGTGTTTGGATGTAAATTGTCACCTGAGCGTTCTTAACAAACGAAAGCCATCGTTCCGGGTTTAGCCCAAAGCGGGATAACAAAACAGGTTGCCTAGGTTATTCTTTTTTTTTTTTTTTTCTCGGATTCCATTGTTCACATACGGTCAAGCAAGAATAGGGATTTTGGTATTGTTTCCTTCTCTACACACACACACACACACACGCACATACATACACACCGACTGAGACCAAACCAAGCGAGGAAAAAAAAGAATGCAGGTACACTAGGAACAATATGTTCACCCCTCCCTTATCAGATCATCAACTCGCACACACTCCTCTCTCTCTCACATGCAACCCAAACAAACCAGCAGGCCAAAGCCTGACGAATACATTTCGACATTTTATTTCTTTTGTGTAGGACTTAATGACATAGGCCAGATCATTTTCTCGCGCAGATCTAGCAAGGTGAGGTGAATAAAGCCCGGAGTTCTGACGGAAAGTTGCGTTAGAGCTGCAATAAAGTAAGGAATTAAACACTTCGAGGGCATGCTGCTGGAGGATCAACAAGTGCTGTGATGGGATGCAGTATGAATTGTCTAGAAGTCATTTAACACTATTAAAATTGTAGCATGGTATAGAACTGAAAAACCCTAGTATAATCTTATTTATAATAATAATAATAATAATAATAATAATAATAAGAGTAGCAAATACATAAAACGCCCACAGCCTGCAAACAAAGCTTTAATTTTGTTCGTGTAACGCTAAGCCGAGAAATTGCGTAATACTGTTCTGACCTACATCCTGCTTCCACGACAGCGTTTGGGCGGATTCAGCTGAGGGCCATGTAGCTGAGATTACAGCAATCTGGTACCGCTAGGAAGGAGAAGCTCAGACAAGCCTCGTTGTGACAATGACGCACTGTTATACTTTCACTACAACCCGTGTTTTACAGCTGTACTGTACGTCTCCCACGCACACAATGGATTAGATGCTTAAACAGTGCTTTTATTGCTGCATTGTTATCTAAGAAAAGTGATAAGGAGCTGCTCCTTGCTTGCCTGTGTAAAGAGAAAGCTATCTCTCTTTCTGCCTTGTCACCTTGTCAGAAATACAGACAATCATTATATATAATAATACTCTTGACTCCTAACTAGCACATTTTCAGCCAGCAGGTAATAACAGAGGACTAGGGGATTAGTGAATGGTGTCTAGCTTAGCATGGCCAACGCAGGAAAAGTTTCATGGTGATGAACCGAGTCAAATAGTAACAACATGGACTCATGACTCATGCGTTTGGATCAGCACCAACAGCACCGAGAGCGTGGCGTTACTTCCTTATGTAGCATGTGATGTTGTCAATATATCCAGAGGTTCCTCATTCAGAGCACATGCCATCATAAAAAGCTGGGTTGTTGCATCATTTCCTGTACGCCGTGAGGCCGGAGGACAAGGTGTTGCAGGTAAGGAGTGGCCTGCAGGAACAGGCAGAACTCAGGCCAAGTCTTCTGCGTGCAAGTCATAACTGTTTATGTCATGTGTACAAAAAGAAAAGATGTTCTTTACACTGCCGCTGTTAAGTGTTGCCATGTTTCGGAGAGAATGAGTAACACTATTACTCACTTCCTTTTTTTCCAGATAATTATCAAGCTTTTGCTTTTGAAGAAAACACATGGCGGTCTTAGACACGCTGCTCTTCTTGATTACGATACCCAAGTGTACCCAGATATTTCTAAATCTAAAACCTAACCGAATAACAAGGAATTTAAGGAGTTCCTCAAGGCTCTATGCAAGGCCCTCTATAGTAAAGCCATTTTAGTCAAAACAACAGACACAAGCTGGAATGCGTCAATAAGGAACAAGTACTTAAACTCTGAATGACTTGTTCAACCATGCCTTTTTTCTTTCAAGCCCTTTTTTTCTAGGATTTGTTTACTAATGCAGAAACATAACCACCTTTACATGCACAGCATTTGGAAGATGGCTTTCATCCAGAGCGACTTATATTTATCTCATTGTTATTCTACACGGCTTAAAGGTTAAGGGTTTTCCTCAAGAGTCCAGCATTGACATCATAACCTATTGCACCAGTATTATGTCCCATACTTATCCCAAATTACTTTTATTTTAATCTATAAAAAATTGGCACATCTGACTCTAGAAAACAACTGAGAGATATCCAGTCTAGCGGTAATTGTTTGGTTCCATCCAGGAAGCTGTTTACAGAAATTTTCCAGTTAAGTTAGATCATGTTTTATGACTGGGCAGGGCTTGGCAAATGACACCACTGTCAAGGAATTGGATCAGGAAATAAAACAATTATGAAACGTCAACATTTGTCAACACAAGTCTGTGCCACAGCATTAAATTCCAGTTCATGTCCAGTTCAACAGGAGTGGAACCCGATGTGGTCCATGTGAGATGCTTTTCTGTTCACCATGATTGTACAGAGTGATTATTTGACTTCCTGTCAGCTCGAACCAGCCTGTCCTCTGATCTGTCTTATTAATAAACTGTTTCTACTGCCTGGATGTTTTTTGTTTTTCCCACCATTCAGTGTTTACTCTCAAATTTCTGCAAAGCTCAATTCTGATGCTAAACATTAGATTAAACACTTGATCTGTTTTCACATCGGACGGTTTGATTGGATAGTCACACCAATGGCCAACAAAGTGGGCAGTGAACGGATATCATATATACCTAAAAACAGCCTTAAATCAGCAGTCATAAAAGTGTTAAAGTCTGTAAGAGTGCTCTATCCCAGGAACCTGCCACATACGAGTCCAGAAAACATTTCTGAGCAATTCAAACTAGTGATAATTGTTTGGTTCTGTCCAGGAAGCTGGTCAAGATCCAGAGGAAACAATTCTGTTAGAGTGAGAGATCTTACACTAAATATTTCAATATATATATATATATATATATATATATATATATATATATATATATATAAGTTGCATACTTTTTTTACCCACTGATCATAATGCAATTTATAAGGATACATACATCCACCTGATGCCATTCCTTGCTCCAGTATGTGGTCAGATTACTCAACAGGGTTAGGTACAAAGGGATTTTCAACAGATCCGTCTAGAACTTGGGCGTGAGCTGATTTCTGTTTCTTCCAGCTCTGTCTTTTCACTGCCGCTTTAAGCAGGACGAACTGGAGATGAGCATAGTGCTACGAAGAATGACACAAAGCAGCATGTATTGTTTGGAGCTTTATCTCCAGTTTAATTGAGATTTAATTATAAGCTCATATTGTTCCTCATACGATCATTACCTGGAATGACATTACCCATTAGAGTCGATTAAACAAATTTAACGAAAGAGTATCCATGCGTAAAAGGAAGAAGCCAAGGCTAATTGTTTTTTTTTCCCTGAATAATAAATGTGTAATTACAGTACACAAATACAATATTGTACTTTGGTTAAAATGGATTTAAAACAATCATTCAGTCAAACCATGAAAACAAAAAATAAATAAATAAATAAAAGTCCTCTAATGTTTCTGCCAGGCAGTGTTTATATCCTTGAAGCCTCCGCATTGGATGAAGAGAAGAAGAAGATCTGTCTGTTTCCCTTTTCAAGACCCACGGTTTTGAAACGAGGCCCAAATCAACTTTAGTAAGGAAAATAAAAGCATTTCCTCAAGGCTTCCTGTGCACTTAGTCCCCACTTCCCATTCCAGCTAGGACTTAATTGTTATACATTCAGGGGGTGGGTAAGACTCATTCCTCTGCATACAATCGAAACAATTATGGTTTCAGCGATACAATAAATAAATCCACATCTGGAAAGGGATGGACGTTAGGCATTTGATCTATTAAGCCTGTTTTAGTGAATTGTAAATGAGTGCAGTTCCCCTGGTGAGTGGGAACCCGTTGGGACAAGGGTCTGAGGGTGTGCCAAATCATTCGGGCGGTTAGAAAAAGGGTTGAAGGGATGTTACCCCACTCCACTCCCCTCCACCCCACCTCCTGTCATCCTCTTCAGCAAAAAAAAAAGGGGACAGAGAAGAAAAACTGGCCCTTCTAGCTTTTCAGGAAGTTCCCTATATGGGGGAAAGCAACGCTTTTTGCTTGAAACGCAGATGCTGGTGGCCTCTTGGGAGGATGGAGGAGGCTCAAGGTCTGATCTGTGGAGGAAGGCACGCGTGTGAGCCAACCCAGATGCTGAGCGGCTACAGTAGGCCAGTGGGGTTTCATTTCATTCAAGGAATGTTAAATACATTGATGGTTAAGGCTACCTGAAAAATAATACAGGACAAATCCCTTATTTGGGCCTCTTTTTGGAGAAAGGTTCTTCTTGTCTAGATATATGAACGCTGGACTTATAGATTTGATGCATTGTCATGAAAGGACTGACCTTTAGCTGACCTCTGGTATAATTCCAGGGGCCTGGAATAAAAAGGCTGGAAAAAAGAAGCCACTAAAGAACGACACATGAGCAAGCGGTAAAATCTAAATGGCTAATCGAACTGTAATCTAAGAATAAAGACTTTAACCTTCTGACCTTTTCCTTATTTTGTGACATTTTAGGATAACGCATCATATCCTTTAATATGCGGTTCATACTCAGACCAATATTTCTCTTAACACTTTATAAAAACACAAGATATGTAATAAACACTTCAACTTAAATCAAGCCCTCACTCGCTCTTTTGAAAACAAACTTCCTCTTCACTTCGAATCAGAAGAGGATATAAGTGTCTAAAAAAAGCCTGCCGAAGCTTGTCGTTTGTCTCAAGCTAATACGCTAACAGACTAGCATTAGCAAAAGGAAATATAGCAATAGTTTGTTTTTTTGTTTTTTTTTGGATCAGGAGCAAACAGGAACTGGAGAATTCCCCCAAGTCTTTAAGATCTCTTGAACAGGAAAACTTTGGAAGGAAGTTTCATGTAACCCGTAAGCGACAGATTGAAAAGATTAATAATTAGCACTAACACCAGGTGTAGTCACGTCAATGCAACCAGCAAGAAGCGACACAAACATTTTAGCCTGAGTAATTAGCCACAAAAGGGTGTGGAAGCTCTTAGTACAAATGGATCGGGAAAAGATTCATTCATTTTATATTACAGTATTCAGGGTTTTATTCTGCATCACCACAGTCACGGTGTTAAATGAAAGATCTTTTCTCTTGTCTTACGTCCTTCCACACTCGAGACACAAATATGGACCAAAATCAAGGCAAATGTTTATGTGCCTCCCTAACAAGTCAGCGTTTATCTCCAGTTACACTTTGCTAAAGTTTAGCTGTGTTTATCCTGAAGCCCAAGAGCTGGAATGCTGCTGAAAAAAGGTTTCTTTAGAGGTGGAACTTGCCAAATATACACATGCTAACCTTTTGCACGGTTCAAAAGAGCGTCTTCTTGTGCGCGTTGCCGTGTGACGTTTGTGGGATGTCTCGGGGCGACGTCTGGTAAATGAACGCGAGGTCGTCCGTCCTAAAACGTCTGTGGTGTGAACAAAAAGTGCATTCAAGCCACTGGGATCCATTACCTTTTGAATTGCTAATGTGCTCCTTGGTGTTTGCAAAGCTTTAGAGCCTTTTCACGACGTGGAGAGAAATACAGACTATCGGAGGAGGATTGATGGCAGTAAAATGACCTCTTTATGTGTCGCGAAACTAAGACGTGGTATAGCTGTGCATTTCTTTAAATGAGGCTTTGTGAAAATAAGAGAAAACGGCCTTGTTGTGTGGTTTGTATGAAGAGAAAGAGAGACGCTCATGCTCATGGTAAACATCTGACTGGCTAACAAGCTAATGACAGCAATAATTATTACTATTATTTCTTTGGAAATTCATTTGTAAGGAGATGTGGGGATCCGATTCCCCTCTCCAAATGGAACTGAAACCGTGCATTATGACGTCCATGGTACAGTAAAGTTTCATTCTTCGGTGCCAGAAGACTCTCAATTCTGTAATTCTTCTAAAAGCCTGTCGAGTCAGATGGTTGTTAAAGAAGAGCAAGAGTGGAAAGGTCAGATGTCCTGAGCGAAGAAAAATGGTTTCCGCTCTGCGACTGTAGAACAAACCCTGACAACGATTTAGCTCCGGTGAGAAAAGTTCAGTCAGCCGACAAGCGTGAGCTTACGTCCGGCCTCTGATTTCTAAAACATCTTTCGGATCGTGTCTTTGTGCTGTTTTCACTCGTTTCGTGCATAAATTATGAATAAAATGTTTATTTTTGGATGATTTTTTTTCTCAGTAACTTCATGGAAATTCTAATTAATTTGTAATCAAAACAAATAAATAAATTAATAAATCTTTAAAAGCATTCAAACAATATGCTGTGAATAAAAAATATTTAAAAAAAACTTATTATTGTTATTATTATTAATACATTTATTAATATCTTTTAAAAATCTGATAACCAAAATTATTGAAGTTATTATTTATTGTAATATTAAAAAAATAATAATAAAAAATATAAATGTCACATTTGAAAATTATTCACATTTTTTATTTTCTAAACACATTTTTTTAAAAGAAAACGCAGCAATTTTGCAGTTAAGTTAGATGATGTTTTATGAGTGGGCGGGGCTTGGCAGATGACAAAATTGCCAACTAAATAGATCAGGAAACAATTATGAAACGTTGCCATTTGACATCTGCATCTGAAGAATCAGATTCCAGTTCTTGGCTAACAGGAGTAGAACCCGATGTGGTCCATGTGAGATACATTTCTCATCACCATGATTGTAAAGAGAGATTATTTGAGTTTCTGATGACTTCCTGTCAGCTTGAACCAGCCTGTCCTCTGATCTCTCTTATTGATAAGCTCTTTGTGTTGCCTGGATGTTTTTTGTTTTTCCCACCATTCTGTGTCTACTCTTAACTTTTCTGTAAAAAACATTAGATACGGCCCTTGACCAGTTTCTGTAAAGGACGTTTTGATTGGATAGTCGTAGCAATGACCAATCAAGTGGGCAGTAAGCGGATATCATATACACCTAAAAACGTTATTAAATCAACGGTCATAAAAGTGTTAAAGTCTATAAGAATCCTCTATCCCAGGAGTACTCTTGGTTATTAGAAGACCTCTCAGCATGTCTGCTTCAAATATTCTCCTGGCTTCTAAATCAAGACAGTGAGTCAGTCTCAGTCTCACTGTAATTATCTTCTTTAGGAAGACTTCACAAAACTCACAAACCCATTTTAGGCATTTGTTCCTCACAGAAATATGACCACACCAATCTCCAGCAGTCATACTCATGCACTCACACTCATCTCTCTGACAGGAAATAGAGGAGGCCCTCTATAAAGAGAGAAAGAGAGAGAGAGGAGAGAGAGTGTGAGTGGGCAGTGGAGGCCGAACTTCTTTCCTGTTCACCACAAGCTCCTTACGTTACGGCATAAAAGAGAGACAGAGGGAGAGAGAGAGGGAGAGAGAGAGAGAGAGAGAGATAGTGAGAGAGAGAGGCTACCACAGGCTGGATAACCCACACATTTCACACATCATTCCAGCCGGAAAAAAGCAGCTGCTCGTCGAATCCCCCCACCACCCCACTACCACCACCACCACCACACAAAACTAAATGTTCCCAAAGTTTTTCCCAGTCTAAGAACCAAGCGAGTAAGACCCAGAATCAAGATTTACTGACCCACCAGCACCCATAAATGGCACTGGTTTAGCATAGCTTTCCACCGCAAATTAACTAAAGCGTGTGCGCCAGTCCAGTTGAGTCACTGGAATGTGGGGAATTAAATGGAGGATATTAAAACTAGGTAATGGCCTGAGAATCAGGAGCATCTGTATGCACTCTTTAGCTGTTGGTTTAGCTTAGCGTTCCAACAAACCTCAAATTAACTTACGCTCGGGTATTTAAATCCAGGGGGCGGAGCCAGAATGACATAGCCTTCAATGTATGACTTCACTGGGCTGGAATTCTAGGGATAGACGAAATCTGTATATAGGAAAGTACAATGTGACACTCCCTTATCTAGAAAAGTGGCTAAAAAAAGCTAAGTATTATGAACTTTACTAGCTTTACGACTTCATTATCGTTAGCTAATGGTAGCTAATAAGCAACAGAAGAAATCCAATGTTATGCTTTCAAACATTTAAAATTGTTAAAGTAAAAAATTTTGCGTATATGATGGACAATTACAGAATAAAAACTTTCAAATTTTTAAGAGATATTGGAGAGGGATTTCTGTTAACATTCCAACTAGCCTATCACAGCAATATTTACCAGGCAACAGTAACCAAATAGTGAGCCAGTGTGAGCGCCAGCTAAGAACTAGCAGCTCCTCATTAGCAATACTACGGCCCAGCCCACGTCTTTTGGCTTTACAAGAATTGTCCTCTCTCGCCTCGAGGGAAGTCACTGCAAGTGCGAATCTTTTATACGCCTCTTCCGTTATCTGTCAAGGAATTGTCTTTTTCACCACCAGGTGAATTTTATCTGCATTTGTTCTGACTGGTCCTGACAACTGATAAAGCAGAAAAGTGTAGATATCAGGTGTCTCACGTATCACCCTAGCAATGGGTCAAAAAAATATGTAGATGCTACAGATAAATACGACTGAATGCGTCTACACTTTGTTAACATGTGCAGCAAATGAAGCCGTGTGGATTGAACAGATGAATTCAGCATGTGGGTAATAAATAAATGAATAAATAAATAAATAAAATATTCTGACTGACTAAATTAACAGTCTCAGCTTAGATATTATCAAAGGTGAATTAGCAAAGCCTCGTCTTACCGTGCAAAAAAAGACATGTTACAGCAAAGATGGTGCTTAGTTAAATTTTAGGAAGTGAATTTTAAATAAATAGAATAAAAGCCCAGTGAATGAGGGTGTAGTATTGAAAAATAAGGGGTGAGGCTCCTTGGTGCTGTCTCGGTTAGTCAGCACACACTCACTATTCCGATTTGCACATTATGACACACACTCTTTTACTCAGATGTGAATAATCCCGTCCAGATGGAGATTGGTACAGAATTCACCTTACTAGTAACTTGGGTCATGTTGTAATATTGGAGATCTATTGGTTAGAGCCTTGGCAAGCTGGTCAATGGTGTGACCCATCGATTTTTCGGTGTGAAATCCAAAAAGCCCTGTTACAACTTGTGCATGACACAGCAAGAAGTCATGTTTAAAATGCCGGCTGCGGGCCAAGAGCTGGCCCTCGGTTAGTCCAATCCTCCACGGTAGGCCTTGTGCAAAACTCAAAGAGGAAATGAAATAATCAGAACCATGTGGCCAGGCTCCATGAGAGTTTTCGACTGGGATCGGAGATAGCGTTAGGGGTACCTTGTGCTTTTGCGATTGAACGTGAGGTGTCGATGTTCTTACAGCTTCAAAACTGAAGCCTGGTGCTGTCTGAATGGGACAGTCATCTTTTCCACAGACAAGACGCCACAGGATGTGGCCGAGCAGCCAGAAGAAACAATAGTTCTGCTTGTCTGGGGCTTTAAACCCAACGCAAGCTAGTTGGTTTAAGGCCACCCCCTCAATCTAAACACAAAGAGTCAATGGCTATCTGTCTTGTGTAGCTAGTTTATCAGGCCTAGCGATAGTGGACGTACTTACAGATGACTTGGAATCAAGCAATGAAACACAACCTCAGTTTGGAAGGAATTCATCTATGTCACAGCAAAACTGCAATCAGAATGATGATGCTCAATATTCTCCACTAAAAGAGCTCAGAATCAGTCCTGGGTGCTCAGGCCAAGCGTTTAAACTGTCCCACTTTTATTATACACATCTACCTAAAAAGGGTTCCTCAAGGTTCTTTTGAGGGTTAAGGACAGAAAACATATTTCTTAGCAGGATAGCTTCTATTCTAAGGTCCTGCATATACTTTTCAAGAGTTTCCTCTTTCAAAAAAGACAAACCAAAGATTTTCTTTCTTAAGAGTATATATATTGTCTGCCTCATAATGGCTTTGTAAAGAATTACTCCGAATCATGAAGATAAACAGACTTGAAAGGTTAAATGTTACAAAAACAGAAACAGTTTTCTGTTAAAACATATCATCTCTATTAGAAACTACCTTGACAAGTTCATGCTAATATTAAGCTGTTTGCAGTCACACATTTTAATTCCCCTGGCACACCAACTAAACACAACAAGCCGGATGACATCAGGGCGATTTAGGGAACAGATGTTGGACTCCCTGAAGATGCAGTGATATGGTCAGTGCAGAATGTTCCATGTTCCCAACTTTGGCATCGTTGCACACTTGCACAAGATATGAAAAATGAACTGAGGGAATGTAGCCATGACGTATCCAGCGATCGTGTCCTCCATGGTTTCTGCACGTCGCGACCCTCGGATGAGCAATGGATATAAGTTTAACAGGCAGGTGTTGAGGAGTGAGATCATGAAAACAGTCGCAGTTACGTAAATCAGAACCTAGCACGCCAGATATGTGGTGTAAACGTATCTGCCTCATAGAATGCAATATTAATCACTTTTAAATGGGCATTAAAATGAAATCTTGTCCGAACGCCAGGTGCACTCGAAGCCGTGTTGATTGCCTTGGGCAGAGTAAATAACATACACACCCTGCTGATATAGCCTGATTAATATACCAAGTGTGAAAATAATGATTCAGACTGTTTTGCCCTAACTGTGTTAGAGGACACTGACTACACTGTATTGTGCTGCTTTGGATTCCTCACATAGTTCTGAGCGGGCTGCAATGACAACACAGTCTGACTTGCATACTTGCCCTCTCGACCCACAGCGATCCTTTAATCTCTAGGTCATTTTCCACACTTGTGATTACAGCGAAATTTGAAAAGCTGTTTATAATACCACAACAAGAGGCTGTATATTAAAAATTCCAAACGTCCCGTCTATAATCAGCCAGGACCGAGGCTTAATTTCATGTCACAAGGCCTGGATCATATCCAGATTTAAACTTGAGGGAGATTTTTCGGTTGTTACCACAGATCCCAGATGAATGGTCAGCTGTAATCATTAAATCGGACCTATAACTATAGAAAAGGGGTTCCTCTGGGGTTCTTCTACAAGGGATCTAACTAGTAAAAAGGTTCCGCTTAGATTCCTCTGTGGACTGAAGACAGGATTTTCAAATCTACAAACCACAAAGAGTCTGCTCAGGGGGTAGGGTCGACTTTATATGGGGTGATACAAGCGCAGTACATTTTCAGTATAGTCATTGCCTGAGGTAGAACTAATGGAACAGTATAGATGTATAGTATAGTATAGTAACAGTATAGTATTGATGATAACGTCCAGGTTCAGGAAAACGGAAAGGTTTTCATTATTTCATATAATACTGTATATACATTATCCCTTTAAACCCTGTATATATACAGCACTTGTCTAAAGATTACAAATGTGAGACGGGGAATGGGGCAGAGCCTCCAGGGTGACCGTTAACATCAGAGAGTTCAACCCACTTACACAACTGGCAGTCTTTCCAGTTTCACATGTTGATTGGATCTTCTACGATCTGCTTTGGAGAAGATTGGGGGTTAGAGGTTAGAGGAACTGCTCTTTTTGCATTTTCCTATGTTAAAAATGTGTTCCAATGCAAAATCTTGACAGCTTTGGGTTCTCTAGGAAAAGTACCTCTAAAAGCATCCACAGATGGTCAAACTGGAGCCCAGTGGACCTTTCCTCAAGGGGGATGTGGTAGCTTAGTGCTTAAGGTGTTGGACTAGTGAGTGAAAGTTGTGAGTTTGAATCTTAGGTCCATCAAGCTGCCATTGTTGACCCTTTGAGCAAGGACCTTAACCCTCAGCTGTGTAAAAAGTCACTCTGGATAAGGGAGTCTGTCCAATGCCTAAAATGTAAATTGTTTGGGTCTGTTTCAACACAAAAATGCTAATCTGAGACATGACATATTTCCATCATTTCCGTACAGTCATAAATTCTGCTTACTGTACATCCTGGTCCACCTTCAGGGCAAACACAGGTTCACGTGGATATCATTTGTTCCACCTTCAGACAGCTCATAAGGAACAAACAGCACTCCTACAACACTGTAGTAAAGTGTTTCCCAACTCGTACACCTGCACTGCGCAGTTCTGTGATTTCCCTCATCAAACACCGATTTGACTCATCAGCTCAGATCATCGAAGCAAACCAAGCCATGCTTCCAGGCTTAAGCAATTGTGTTCTGCATGAACGGTGTCACCCTGTGGCGTTTTCAGTCAATCCACATGTCTCTTGTACGCAGAACTTCACATAATGCAACCTGTCACTGCTAGAGAGAAGGGAGAGGCAGAGCTCTGAACGTTCATGCCAAGTTAATCACAGCCCAAGGGTTTTTTTCTGAATTAACATAAAGGGTCTTGGAAAGCTCGTCATGTCCTAAGAAGCAAAACATTCCCGGAAAAAAACATCATGTATTTTTGTAAAATAACTGTATGCAAAAACAAACAAACTGCAGTTATTCTTTCCAGAATAAAATCTCTTTTTAGGATCTTCTTGTGTCCCTAATAACAACAGAGCTGCGGATGTGACATTTGAACTTGAATATTGTCTCATTTCCTGTTCAACCATAACATCCTTGAGTCAACAGACATATCTGGTCATGTGACCTTTCAAGAAGCATGGAGAGAAAAAAGATACTATCTTACAGATAAACTCACCGGCCACTTTATTAGGAACGTATACTGACTAATACAAGCTATACAACTACAACAGCAATGCTGACTAACACTGACTGTAACCAATAACTGCCACCACCACATCCCAACACCCACCTCCTCAAGGATCTATGTGTTGCTGGTTTGTTTTGAGATGCTTTTCTACAGTGAATCTGGCTACAGTAGAACCTCAGCATACGAATGCCCTCACTTACAAATTTTTGAATTGAAATTTTGCAAGAAATTTGCAGCGATATATGAATGAACCAAACTGAGCGCCGGCTAAGTCGTGCATACGCCTGGGAGCCGTTCATAACTTGTTTGCGTCAGTGGAAAGCCAAGTGAAGCCGACCAAAGCATGTTCACAAATTTTATGAATATTTTTCCAGTCAGCAAAAGCTGTTTCGAAAGAGTCAACCCACGATACCAACTTTACCTTCAGCATGCGTTCGAAAGCTAGGTGATTTTTCGGGCGTTTTTTTTGTTGACAGATTGGTGGCATGGGTGGTCTGTTCTATTTTTAGCCCAGGCTTGGTGGCACGACTTCCTGTAAGGACCCTTGACATGGAATGCTTGGCTTGGGTCAGATCTTTGTAAGCAGCCATACAGCTTATATACGCTTCGTATTGGTCATGTTTTTGGGCAGCTGGATTTTTCTTGTTTCACAATACAAATTTTCGCCTTAAGAACTCGCCTCCAGAAAGCATTAAATACGTATGCCAAGGTTCCGCTGTATTTTCCTTTGCTGACTCTCATATCGTTGATCTACCGCTCACTGGATATTTTTCATAAACTCAATAGACTGTTGTGTGTACTCAGAGTAGATCAGCAGATTCTGAAATACTTAAACCAATCCATCAAGCACCACCGATCACCGATCCTATCAATGCTTACATGAATGATAAGGTGGTTGGTGTGTGTATCTAGCAACAAAAGCCAGGGTTCTAGACGTTATTTGGTTTCTAGAGATTTTCCTTACAGTAACAGTAGGCTGAATATGTTTCCGTAAACAGACTCATTACTGCAACACATTTCCTTTCACTGACCCTCTATGATGAAAAACCCATCCCTATCATATTCCCGATACATTTTTTAAAAATGTAAGCAGACTCTTTTTCTTGGCCTCACGCCATCGTTCAGTTCTCAACACGCCTCTCGAACGCCCGGTTTCCTCACACCACCTTGAAGAAACACTTTTTGTGTCTTCTGTTACATTTGACAAAACACCTCAAATCCAATGGAGAGCAATAGTTAGTTTCTCCACAGGGGAACAGATATAAAACCACACACACACCCAAACTAATCATGGTCGCCTGATCCTTCTTAAAGCATAATACGTGATTGAATATCAGTAACGTCTCATGAAGATGATGGATTAGTCACAAACTCTCTTATGACCGGACTCAAATGAGCTACTGCTGGTGTCTAACAATATTATTTCACAGAAAATATCTAATGATGACAAATGAAAGGACATAAAACCCTTAATTAAGGAGGAAGTTTGCTATAAAAACCAAATTAGTGCTGTGTTTGTCTTTGAGATGTGAGAACCCAGCGGTTTGAGATGAGAGAATCAGCTTCCTGTGGTGAAAAGCCATCACCCACATTATGGAAGGAAATTAGTTCCTTCATTACTATAAAAAATTCCTTCATTATAAAAAAATATTAGCACTGCGGTAAGAAAAGCAAGGGTAATTGAACCCTTTTTTTTTTTTTTTTTTTTTTTAAAAGTTATTTCCACAGCTTTTGTAAACAAAAAAATGAATAATTGTATTTATCATTTAGCATTGGAAATAACGGAAGATTAATTTGAATTATTTCTCATCTTCAGGTTTTGCAGTTTGGGTCACACACATGATATTTCAATTTTATTTCTTTATTTCTTATAAATATTCACACACCCGCTATACAAACAGACTCTGAATTAGTTTTCCATGTATTTCTATGATCTACATTCATATCCTATCTTCCTTTCTTGCAATTTCAGCTTAACCTAGCTTAAAATAAGCCAGGCGCAGGTAGCTAATGTTAGCAAAGGAACCCAGGCAGTCACTTGGTTCATATAAAGATTTGAGATTTGAAATGAACTCAAATGACGTACATGATGCAGTAATGAGGATTTTTTTTTGTGCTACAGGTTGAACAGTAAAGTCAGAGAGTAATTTTGTGAATCTTGTGTATAAATACGGCGCTTTGCGGCTATCCTTCAAGCTAATCTTGCTTCAAAGAGCCACAGAACCTTGGAATAAAAGCCTTTTTGTGGGATAGGTAGCTGTTTCTCCTGTGACTCTCGGTGTCTCACTCAAGAGAAATGTGCCAAATCTTTCACTTTCTTCTCTTCTCTGCCTACGGCCGCTTATTTCCTGTATGTGATGCTGAATCGCGAGTCAGAGTCCTCTTTGTAAGATTTTATGGCTTACAACTTGAAATTATACAGACTAATAAATTTTTTCGGACTGACTCTTGTACAATGGGGAGGTCGTCTTATCAGAAAATTCTTGGCTCAGTGGTTAAATATTGTATTTATGCTAGTTGTCTGATGAATCCTTGAGAACACTAAAACCCAGGGTTCAGACAGGAATTTTGTTTTTCAACAATTATTTTTTAAAGTGTATTATTAATTCAGGAACACATTGCACTTTTATCCCTTTTAGATTGATATCCAGTGTTGTGGAATGTCCGCAATGCAAGTTAGTTCCTGTTATCACGCAAGTTATAGAAGCTATAAACAACCCTTCCCTAATTTTTTTCTTTTAGTTAATAAGATAAAATAACAGCTTGAAATGCTTATGAAAAAACTACATCTTTACCTCTGACGGAAACGCAGCTCTGACACCGGAGACTCCTTCCAAATCATCCCCTTACAGAAAACCTTGCTTATATCACCAATTATACACATCTCAATCTTGTTGCTATAGCAACGATATGTTATGTTATGTGACATTATATTAGTACGATTGCATTCACATAAACCTTGCAGCCAGGAAATAGTGATAAGCGCAAATCTACACCATCTGACCAATCAGATTCAAGCGTTTAACATCGTGGAATAAATCCATTAACCAGTGAATTAACAGCAACATGCTGTTAAGGCTCAACACTGAGGCCTTGAAAAGGAGACAAAGAGTCCCGTCTTCGCGCCGATGGGATCCATTTGTAGACCAAACACGTCTCCAGTCTTACAACAGCAGCGCTTTTTCCAACAATATCAGCCAGATATGACTAAAAACACAACGCTATCTGAGGCTTAGCTCTGTATGCTAGTTCTTATTTAAAGAAAGTAACATGTTCCCTCAAGAAACCTTGGAATTTCTGCCTCAGTGTTATTTTTACTCTGCATCATTACTTGCATTTGAGTTGATAAGCATTAACCTCTTTTTTACGCGACGTGGCTTTCAAAGCCGAACCCTGCAAAGGCTTAGGGTTTCATTTCAGTCCTAACACAACAGAATTCAATGAAAAACCCGCCAAGCAAGTCAGCAAATACAGTAGTTATATTCTGTTCCACCATGGTGACAAGAGCTGGCTTTAGCTTGTTCTCACACGTCAAAAGCCTCAGGCTGGGAAAAGCAAAGCCCGTGGTAAGAAAATCCCAGATTCTTTCGTCTCGTGGAAAGCAGGAAGACCAGATGGTAACAGAAGACGAGTGTTTCTGGGTGAAGAGCGTGAAGCGGGGCCGTTTTTCTTTCCTGACATGTGTTTGACATGTTCTTGTCCAGGTGTGTTATAAAATACGGAGTGTACAACCTCCAGATTGCAACACGAAACGCAGAAGAAGGAAAGCTGTTCTGAATTCTCACATTTAAGGACTGAATGGTGCTAAACATTCACGACCACATGCCCTTTTTTGGCATATCAAATTCCCAGTTTATGTGGCAAAAGTGAAAGTAAGGACTAGTTCAGTCGTTAGAGGGAAATAGCTAAAGTAAAAAGTAAAGGATGTTGATTTAAGGGGTGCACATGGAAATGATTTTGTCACTTATTCATTGCAGAAATGGGTTAAGGATCTTGCTTAAGGGCCCAACAGTTGTAGTTGATTATGACGTTCTGATCAGTAGCCCAGGTTTTTAACCCAGGATCTCATACGTCACTGAACTACAGCCACTGCGAATCCATGCCACAGCATCATACATCTAAAATGAAAATTAATCTTCACCCACAGTATAATGTTCCTTGTATTATCTTAAATATCAGCTTTCTTTATCAGGGTACCATCATATACTGGTACACTCTCAATCACAAATACGAACTCTCCTGTTCCCTGTAATGATGATGTTATTGTTGCATTGTCTTGCTGAAATCTAAGTGTAAAATATCCCAAACACTAACTTCAGAGGGAGAGTTCCACTGCATTACATTACACTCGACACAATAGAATATTTGTACAAAATATCAGGCTTGGTTTTTCTATGTGGAGAAAGCGAGTGTTTACTTAAAGCTGATATTGTTATCTGGTCGGAAATCTGGCGCTTTGCTTGTTTTGAAGAATCTTCTGACATTGATGTGGTTTAACATTTACACTGATCTGATTCTGATTGTTTTTATTCTTTAGAAATGTTTTCAAATGAATCTATACTTCCCAAACATAGCAGGTGAGGTCTCTGTGCCGGTTTATGTTAGATTCAGTAAAGGAGGTGTGGCCTCTGTTATAACCCTGCACCTGTCAATACCAGTGAAGGAGATATGGCCTCTGCAAGTTAGTTCTAGTAAAGGAGGTGTGGCCTCTGCCTGTCAGTTCTAGTGAAGGAGGTGTGGCCTCTGCCTCACAATTCTAGCAAAGGAGGCGTGGCCTCTGCCTGTCAGTTCTTGGAAAGGAGGTGTGGCTTCTGCCTAACAGTTCTAGTGAAGGAGGCATGGCCTCTGCCTGTCAGTTCTAGTAAAGGAGGTGTGGCCTCTGCCTGTCAGTTCTTGTAAAGGAGGTGTGGCCTCTGCTTGTCAGTTCTAGTGAAGGAGGCATGGCCTCTGCCTGTCAGTTCTAGTAAAGGAAGCGTGGCCTCTGCCTGTCAGTTCTTGTAAAGGAGGTGTGGCCTCTGCTTGTCAGTTCTAGTGAAGGAGGCATGGCCTCTGCCTGTCAGTTCTAGTAAAGGAGGTGTGGCCTCTGTCTGTCAGTTCTAGTGAAGGAGTCATGGCCTCTGCCTGTCAGTTCTTGGAAAGGAGGTGTGGCTTCTGCCTAACAGTTCTAGTGAAGGAGGCATGGCCTCTGCCTGTCAGTTCTAGTAAAGGAGGTGTGGCCTCTGCCTGTCAGTTCTAGTGAAGGAGTCATGGCCTCTGCCTGTCAGTTCTAGTAAAGGAGGTGTGGCCTCTGCCTGTCAGTTCTAGTGAAGGAGTCATGGCCTCTGCCTGTCAGTTCTAGTAAAGGAGGTGTGGCCTCTGCCTGTTAGTTCTAGTAAAGGAGGTGTGGCCTCTGCCTGTCAGTTCTAGTAAAGGAGGTGTGGCCTCTGCTTGTCAGTTCTAGTGAAGGAGTCATGGCCTCTGCCTGTCAGTTCTAGTAAAGGAGGTGTGGCCTCTGCCTGTCAGTTCTAGTAAAGGAGGTGTGGCCTCTGCCTGTCAGTTCTAGTAAAGGAGGTGTGGCCTCTGCCTGTCAGTTCTAGTGCAGGAGTCATGGCCTCTGCCTGTCAGTTCTAGTAAAGGAGGTGTGGCCTCTGCCTGTCAGTTCTAGTAAAGGAGTCATGGCCTCTGCCTGTCAGTTCTAGTAAAGGAGGTGTGGCCTCTGCCTGTCAGTTCTAGTGAAGGAGTCATGGCCTCTGCCTGTCAGTTCTAGTGAAGGAGTCATGGCCTCTGCCTGTCAGTTCTAGTGAAGGAGTCATGGCCTCTGCCTGTCAGTTCTAGTAAAGGAGGTGTGGCCTCTGACTGTCAGTTCTAGTAAAGGAGGTGTGGCCTCTGCCTGTCAGTTCTAGTGAAGGAGTCATGGCCTCTGCCTGTCAGTTCTAGTAAAGGAGGCGTGGCCTCTGCCTGTCAGTTCTTATAAAGGAGGTGTGGCCTCTGCCTGTCAGTTCTAGTGAAGGAGTCATGGCCTCTGCCTGTCAGTTCTAGTAAAGGAGGTGTGGCCTCTGCCTGTCAGTTCTTATAAAGGAGGTGTGGCCTCTGCCTGTCAGTTCTTGTAAAGGAGGTGTGGCCTCTGCCTGTCAGTTCTTATAAAGGAGGTGTGGCCTCTGCCTGTCAGTTCTTATAAAGGAGGTGTGGCCTCTGCCTGTCAGTTCTTGTAAAGGAGGTGTGGCCTCTGCCTGTCAGTTCTAGTGAAGGAGTCATGGCCTCTGCCTGTCAGTTCTTGTAAAGGAGGTGTGGCCTCTGCCTGTCAGTTCTAGTAAAGGAGGCTTTCCAACATAAGTGGGCATGAATCAGGCCAGTTGAAGGAAGTGTGGCCTCACTCATATCTAGCACCTTCTTTTGCACAATACTGATGACAGTGTATCACTGGTTTCTTTTCATACACTGGACTGTTGATCACACATCATGACCCTGTCTCATGCTTATTTCTGGTTAGTAAATGGAAACTTTGTCCCGTGGCCATTATTGGCTCCTTCAACAACTCCGAGCTTGGAACAGACTCGCTTGTAACTTTGGATAAAAGCATCTGCCAAACGATTATGTAAACTCTGAGGTGTCTGCCAGAGCTTAGCATCTTACACTTTTCCTTGTGCTTTTTTGACCATTCTGTGTGTACGAGCTCAAACTGCTGGTCAAATATGGGCTTCTTTTAGAGACTCAGAGCTGGAGAGAGATGAATCAGAAAGATCAGAGCTGTCCAATGAGTCAGGAGCAGAGAGAGAGAGAGAGACTTACAAAGCCAAACTATACACACACACACACTTTTCACACTTTTTATGTAATACCATCTCTGTGTTCTAGGACAAAAATATTTCTTTTTAAACTTGATGAAAGAGCACTGAATATATTACAGGTTCAACTCTGTGTGTGTGTGTGTAAGTGATTGTCTATTCAGAAACTGCTGGCCTAGAACTGTCATCTTGCTCCTCGATACTTTCCTTTCCCCAACTATTGCTAAATATATCACACAAATGTCAGGTTCACAGGAAAACCTTTTCCAGAAGCAAAACCTAACAGGGAGAGGGAACGTTTTCCTAATATATCAGGAATCCTGTCCTGCAACTGCCACTGTTTGCTCAATTTACACTACAGTCAAATATCTGACGGTTAAACGCTATATGAAATGCCATAAAGCCTATTTGCAGGATGCTTTAAATTATGTTAATTGCTTCTCTTGGTATATTAGACCTCAGCTACTGCACCTAATTAGCTGTTAATGGAAAAAAAGCCGTATTTAAACCTGAAAACGAGCGATACATGCAGTGTGGCTTTGTAATTTCCTTAAGTCTGTGTATACAGAAGCTGCTCACATGGACCCAAGCCTAATGAGATGTAAAAGAAGTGATGGGAAAGTGTTTGTGTGTGTGTGTGTTTTTTTCCAGACTGAATTCCAAGGTCGCTTTCCACCACTGAGGCCTGTTTGCTGATGGAAATGCAATAAAGCCTGTGACTCTGACCGCTATCGTGCAACTATTTTAGGGTTTTAGGGGACGTTTATGTCTTTCCAAACAACAGCGTCTTCCGCTGAGGGGCTTCAACGCGTCACAGAGGATGAGAAGGTTCCGTGAATGCCTGTGTCTTTCTGAACAGCCGCAAAAAACATGCTAGTAAATTGAAAACTCGGGACTCTTGACCTAAACCGCTGGATCGCACAAAGATTTCTGATCCACAAGAGGTATTTTTTATGCATGATGCTGCCTTCATGAATATCCGATTTCTACCTTCCAAATGAAAAATTCAGTTTATTATGAACTGAGACTCACTTCAGGGACAGCGAATGCGTGTGTAAAATAATACAACAGGTATTAAATTTGCAAGAAACCTTGTTTCAAAATAAAACCACTGATTTAATAATGTAGCTAGCAAAATAATGAGGAAAGAAAATGATGAAGGTGAAGTTTTCATAGTCAGTGTTTGGTACACAAGCTCGTGTATTTGTATACAGTATGTTTTACAGTAACAGTGAATAGGTGTGTAATTTTCTCAGGGAAAAAGAAGGGGAAGAAAAATCAGCAGTATGACTGGAAGAAATAAAAAACATCTGTATGGAAATAAAACCAATATGTAGCTCCTGGAGAGGATTTGTTTTCAATTAATCCTGTGCAAATAGAATAGTTCAGGGCGTGAGAGTAAAAAAACAGTGTAGATGAGAAAAAAAATGGGATCGGTGAACGGAACAATGGGATCGGTGTGTCCTTATTGAAAACCCACCAAGTGAAAAAGCTAATCGGAATGACACGGAATGGCACAGAGAAATGATGGGAGGACTGCTGACGGGAATAACGGAGCGCAGACCCAAATGGATTCTGGTCATTTCCAAACCCACTCAGTGTCATTACGGCGAGCGGAACGGTCAGAGGCACGTCGTCGCTGCAAATGGCAAAAACATCATGGAACTTGACACTAGCAATCAAAAACCTGGCTCTTAGCAGCCCGATTAGACTCACAGAAACCCGCTCATTGTTCTTCCGTCAAATACATTGCCGCTTTCGAATCGCAGGAAGCGGGGGGTTGTGCCAGGTTAAGCGACTGCCAGATAGCTTAATCCATGCTGGAGGTCTTGCTGTTTTCTCCAAACTCTTTCGCAGATGTGGCTCTGGGAAAGTAGAGCGCCCGGTGCAGCCATCAAGCCTGTGTGACATTCAGAGGCTGTTTTAATAGCTCAGCGTTTTTAACAATCGTACCTCCGGGAGCTCGGTGGAAGAGCCGAGAGAGGGCTCTGATAACATGCTTTGAAAGAAATGATGAAAAGCTAGCTGTGGAGGCGGAGGTGAGAGGACAGGATGTCGGCATAGAGAAATCAGAGACTGAGCTGGCAAAGCAACGCAATAACTATGCAAAATGCATGCAAAATCCTGTGGGTGCTTCTCAGAACAGAACTGAAAAAAACAAGAGATTTTTTGGTTTTCTTTCGATTTGAACCTGCTAATCTCTTCCATTTTTCTTCACGAACCATTTATTCTGTTTGCTTTCAGAATTATCGCAGATTTATCGGTATATCTGACAAGGAACACGCGACTTGTTTACTCAATGGCAGGACACTCCAGTGCGTGGGCCAATTCTGTAAACAAAGCATTAAAACTCAACACTTAAGCTTTATATTCAAATCAAATCTCTTGAAGGAGTGACGAATCTGAACCTACGGTCAAAAGAAAAGTCAACAATTAACTCAGTTGCTAAACATGCACCAGAACAGAAAGTAGACTTAGGACTTCTTTTGTTAGGATTTTGGCACTTCTGGGATGAAATGTAGCCCAAGTGACAAGTTATTATTTAGCTCGCAAAGCCTGTGGTGCAGTTAAGACATAAAATCCTTCTGTCCTTATGTCCATAAAGAAGCCCTGATTCCATTTCATTTTCAGAAAGGGGGAAAAAAAAGACAGCTGAAGAGCCTGTCATCAAATCCGAACCTCATCTGAGGGAAAAACAGCACTAAAAGGTTTCATGTCTGATATGTTCCCCATACGCAACCTGACTGACTAAACCAATTCAAGTCCCACGAGGAAGATGCTGGCAGGACTAAAACTTCTTTCACCATTACTGTAGGAAGCACTGATGGCTTTTCAATCTACACTAGAGGATGTGACCTCAATGGAATGAATCTTGATTAGCGTCCTCCCATCTTTCACTGAACTCCAGATCATGAAGAGGAAATGGCCGAGAGTAGAAACAGGCGAAACCTCCAGATTTTGTCAACTGACCTTTAAGGGAAGAATTAAGAGGTGTAATGTCTGGTCGGTTTCGGGTATGTTTTCTTATTGTTTTGAAAAACTTCAGTGCAAAAATCTTTTAAGGGGCTAATGCATGATCAAGTCGCCAGATCATGGCACAGATGGACGACGGACTTCTGGAGATATTTTGAAGAAAAGCAAAGGAGCATGGGGGGGGTGGTCAGCAGACAGTGGTTATACGCTGTTGGGAACAATGGCGATCAGTTATAGGTTGTTCAGAACGATTGTGGACAGTCATTGGGTGATGAGAACAACAGTGATCACTGACTGGTTGTTTCAAGCAATGGTGACTTGTCATTTGAAACTATGGTGATCAGTAATTGGCCAGTTGGAACAATGGTGGTTAGAGATTGGTCATTAGGAACAATAGTGATTGGTGATAGGTTGTTTGAAGCAACAGTGGTTAGTGATTGGTCATTTGAAACAATGATGTTCAGTAATTGGTCAATTGGAACAATCGTGGTTAATGATTGGTCGTTTGGAGCAATGGTGGCCAGTGATTAGTTGTTGGTAACAATAGTGATCATTTATAGGTTGTTTGAACATTGGTGGATAGAGATTGGTCATTTGAAGCAATGGTGGCCAGTAATTGGCAAATTGGATCAATGGTGGTTAGTAATTGGTCGTTTGAAGCAATGATGGCCAGTAATTGGCAAATTGGATCAATGGTGGTTAGTGATTGGTCGTTTGACGCAATGGTGGCCAGTAATTGGTCAATTGGAACAATGACGGTTAGTGATTGGTTGATGCGAACACATACACCTCACTGAAGGTTTATTGGAGAACCTGCTCTCTCAGCTCAGATAACCATTAAATAACACAGACTAAAGGAATAATGATGCTTTGTGTAGAGATCTGAGTTTTCCTAGGGATTTAATAACCTCAAATTATTTCTCTTACCATGGTGATAATACTTAGTAAACAAGATGTTGTTGTTCACGTCGTTCTCGGATTATATTGCGTTACCAGCTGAAGTTCACTGAACTCCTGATCATGAAGAGGAAATGGCCGAGAGTAGAAACAGGCGAAACCTCCAGATTTTGTCAACTGACCTTTAAGGGAAGAATTAAGAGGTGTGATGTCTGGTTGGTTTCGGTTATGTTTCCTTATTTTTTTGAAAAGCTTTAGTGGAAAAATCTTTTAAGGGGCTAATGCATGATCAAGTCGCCAGATCATGGCACAGATGGACGACGGACTTCTGGAGATACACTGAAGAAAAGCAAAGGAGCATGTGGGGGGTGGGGGCGAGGTCAGCAGACAGTGGTTATATGCTGTTGGGAACAATGGCGATCAGTGATAGGTTGTTCAAAACGATTGTGGACAGTCATTGGGCGATGAGAACAACAGTGATCAGTGACTGGTTGTATGAAGCAATGGACATTTGAAACAGTGGTGGTCAGTAATTGGCCAACTGGAACAATGGTGGTTAGAGATTGGTCATTAGGAACAATAGTGATCGGTGATAGGTTGTTTGAAGCAACACTGGTTAGCGATTGGTCATTTGAAACAATGATGTTCAGTAATTGGTCAATTGGAACAGTCGTGGTTAGTGATTGGTTGTTTGGAGAAATGGCGGCCAGTGACTAGTTGTTGGGGAAAATAGTGATCATTTATAGGTTGTTTGAACATTGGTGGATAGAGATTGGTCATTTGAAGCAATGGTGGCCAGTAATTGGCAAATTGGATCAATGGTGGTTAGTGATTGGTCGTTTGAAGCAATGGTGGTCAGTAATTGGCAAATTGGATCAATGGAGGTTAGTGATAAGTTGTTTGAAGCAATGGTGGCCAGTAATTGGTCACTTGGAACAATGACGGTTAGTGATTAGTCATTTGAAGCAATGGTGGACAGTAACTGGTCAATTGGAACAATGATGGTTAGTGATTGGTTGATGCGAACACATACACCTCACTGAAGGTTTATTGGAGAACCTGCTCTCTCAGCTCAGATAACCATTAAATAACACAGACTAAAGGAATAATGATGCTTTGTGTAGAGATCTGAGTTTTCCTAGGGATTTAATAACCTCAAATTATTTCTCTTACCATGGTGATAATACTTAGTAAACAAGATGTTGTTGTTCACATCGTTCTCGGATTATATTGCGTTACCAGCTGGAGTTCAGCACTGAAATGGGGTTATTATCTCCATTATCTCACCTACAATTGCTGAGTTCATGCTTTGACGAATTAGAGCAGGTAGGCAGTTTCTCTTTTCATTCGCCAGATGTTAGTGTTGGCAAGGATGCCAGGGCAATTTTGTAAAATGAGCATGTGATGAAGAAGCCAAGCGGAATAGAAACATCTGCCTTAGGCTCTGGAGAAGAAAAAAAATAACTTGGCTGCCTGTGAGTCCTTGTGGAGTTTGTGTCCACTCAGAGACACTCAGGAAGTGAGGGAGTAACAACAACTGCAACCACGCAAATGGAGGTGCGGTAAAAAACTGTGGGTTTTGCTGGAACATCTTTCCATGTAAAGCACACACGCCTTGCACACAGCCAGCTCATATGCAGGCTGGCCTTGCGCGTGCCGTCTGTTTTGTTTAGCCATACTGAAATATTTGGGAGATCTGTCTTTAAACACGAGCGATTTGTTAAGATTGGGAGAACACCGGTTTGGAGTGGACGCTGGTCAGAGCAGCCAGGAAGCATCACTTGTTTAATCTGCTCACCAGTTTCATCTCAATACAAAGCAACAGCACTCTAAGAAACTTGGGCAGTTTGTAAACTAATTAAGACAGAAAAACTTTATCAAGCCACATGTTCTAAAGGTCAAGGCGAGAAAAGAAGTTCTCTAATCCCTCCGTGCAGTGTTTAGGAACAGTGGCATCAAGCTGTGATGCCGATTCACATGCACTCCAAAAAAGGTGTTTAGAGCATGGCTTCAAAAAAGGTTACCCTGCTGACAAGCGCATTCCCACAGCCTGAGTGTTTGGGCCAGTCAGATCTGCCTGAGAGATCTGAAACAACACGAGAGTCGCACCACACACGGAGCGACCATTAAGTGTCCATTAACCCTCGGATTCGGTGTCCCATTGATCACAGTTTTATTGCAATAGACAGTAATTGTGAAGCTTGCTTTAAAACACTCTTTCATCCCCCATCCTACCACTTCCTGATCTGCAGCTTCCCTTTGCCCATGAACTTTAACACTTTCAACAGAAATTTGTACAACATATATAGAAAAATATAAAGGTTACAGAAGCAGGGCTAGCATTTGTGCCTTTTCTTATGACCTTTTTTTAATTTGTAAAAAACTACATAAATATATATCTATATATATCTTCTTTATGACATAACATGAATATAATACATATATATATATACATATATGTGTATATATATATATATATATATATATGTGTGTGTATATATATACATATATATATATGTGTATATATATATATATATATATATATATATATATATATATATATATATATATATATATATTTTTTTATTTTTTTTTTTTTTTTTTAATACTTTTTATTTTTTATTTAATTGTGAGTTTTTATATTCAGCAATTAAAAATACTTTAGGAATTACTGAATTAATGTGAGAATTAATCTGAGCAATCTGAATTGGGGAAACAAACAAAACAAAAGCAATGTAATACAACAAATATGTGCCTAAAGTTGAATGGAAAAATACTATCACTTATTAGTCATTCTCGTGGTCATTTTTAGCACTGTTAAACTTTTAAAAATAGGTCGTTTTGACCCGAATGGTGGATAAGGGTACAGGGTCAAACTGTTGTTCTGCATTTTCTACACTAGATCACTGAAAGTGATTTTTTTTCCAGAGAAGAAGAAGAAAGAAACTAAACAGTCTCCAGTTTTGCATTTAGTGCCTCATACGTCTGACCTTCAGTGTGGAGAGCAGGGATGACTTTATGGAGCATGTACGTCCTTGTGGAAGAAGTACACATCGGGTCTGTTTTTCTGCTCTGTTACAGAGCACATTAGTGCAAGTAGGACAAGCTGCTCTAATGTCCTTTCTAGTATGATACAATTATTGCTTTAATTAGTCTATAGCCATGGTGATAATTCTTGGTCATAATACTATATATGAACCAAACAAATCACTGACTCTGGAGACTCCTTCCATAAATGTCAAATGTCTCATTAAAAAAAAAAATCATTAACAATTAAAAATGTATTAAATAACACATTTTTAATCCATTCATTTTATTAAGCTTACGTTTTCTACCATGCAATCTATGTGAATGAGTTTAGAGCATATACTGAGATAATATACTGTGATTTATTGTAGAAAATTGACCACCTTCTGACTAATCGGATTCAAGAAATCAACAATCAGTCACAATGTTTGCTAATGAAATAAAACCCCAGCACGGCGTTTTATCCAAATCATGTAGCTGATAAACAGCCACTATATTTGGTTACTTAACTGTCGGGTTTAAGAAAAGCCTCTTTCTAGTTCATGCATTTCTCATGTCCTTGTAGTAAATAGTTTTGACCTGAGTCTGCTGTTCAAGGCAAGGCGAGGGGAGAAAGAGCTGGTAGTGAATCAGCTAGACTACTTCAAAATAATCGCAACCCTTTGCAAGTTTCTAGAGAATTTTATTTGTTCAGGCACTCTTTGTAAAATCTTCCTCAAAATCTCATTTGATATTGCTCAGTTTGATATGCGTGTTATAAAGACTACCAGAGAGCAGATGGGTCCTGGAGTAAGGCCCCTAACCCTCATCTGCTTAGCTGTGCTTGGATTCTATCCTGTAAGTCACTTTAGGGCAAAAAAAAAACACGTAAAATATGCTTTCCTCGTTAGAACTCATTGGGTAATGTAGATGTCAAAATCAGCTAAAGATTTCAATACGAACACACAAGACTTGGCGATTTTGCTAACAAACAAAGCAGGGGACTCCTGGCCTGGTCCATTCTGGTCTGGACCGAATTTTGCATCAGATTGGCCGGCCAAAAGAGGAAGCAGACTGTAATAAACTGATTTGTGCGCGTCCCATCTGTCAATATTGGCACAGGCCACTGTTTACACACAGGACACCTCTCAGCTGACCCGACTAACATGCCGAATTATTGAGACACTCTAAACAAACAGCAGTAAACAGCATTACATGGGCCAATTAACAGCATGGCCTAATATTTACTCCTTTATTTCACCTTTCAGCAGTCACAGACTCTGGCAGGGAACATAAGACACACTGATTAACCTGTACAAAAGGCTTAAGTTTGCACTTTAACTCAATATTAGTCAATTAGAGAAAGTATATAGGTACTATAATAAGATGGAATGTCTAGTTTTGGCGTTCTCTGTGAATCGCTGATTTTAGTGTTTGCCTGATCTATAGCACACCCTGTCAGCTTAACAAAACTTTATTTATTAAAGTATAAAATTTATTGCCAGAACAGAAATACACACAGCTAGGGTTAGATTTTCAGTGTATTAGCTATAATTGTTTTCGCCAGAGGCTCATGCCTGACTAGCTTAACACTCCTCAGTGTGTCTGAGGTAAAAATGTAGCTTTTGGACTATTAAAGCTCTTTATATATATATATATATATATATATATATATATATATATATATATATATATATATATATATATAAAGGGTCGAAAGGGTCGAAATTATAATTATATTATCGTACCAGACACACTGTTAGCTCGCGCACTATTTTGGCATACTAGCTACACAGTAGGGTAGTATGCTTTTACCATACACACACTTCGTTTAAAGATGCCGTATATGTTTTTATTTAAATACAATGAATGTATAAAAAATGTAAATATATGATTTTGTTAACAGGGGAAAGTGTTATATGTACATTTTACTCGGAAAAACTTTAATAAGACGTCGTGGCGTCTCATACAAAACAGATACACGTCAATGGTAAAGTGTTGCGTAGCAACAAGAGTAAAGCTGAGGGACTATATTTTTCGTGTGTATGTGTCGTGAACGTGATATAAACTTTAAAAGAAATGATACATCGGTGTCCGTGACGATAATGGTAACGTGACTGCGGAATAACCGAGCCATATACGCAAATAAAAATAAAAATAAAAAGTACGAGACAGACCGCAGTCTCTGACTAGGCTAAATGTTAGCCTGTCCCAGTCAGAGTGAGTGAAATCACCATTTACAAGTCAAACTTCCGCGCTGTTCCCACGCGCCCTCCGCTGCGCATCACCGACCAGGCTCGCGCTCAGCTATGGCATGTCGCACTTTTCCCCCAAAACACTTTTGTGTTCAAAACACTTCACAGTTTAACCCTGAACACACTCTTTTATTTATTTGTTTGTTTGTTTGTTTATTTATTTAACTATTTAACCCCGAACACAACTCTTACAGACCTGAACACACTTATTTTTCTATCACAAAACCACACGACTACTGAACCTGGATGTTTCTTACTTATAAAACACACATTCCTACCATAAAGATACTGTTTTATATGAGCATCTAGTCATTTACAGCCACACAGCCTTAAACGTGGACTTCTATCCTATTCGAAACACTGACACTTGGACCTTGAATACACATTTGACCAACATGTATCAGCCCCTATCATGAATACACACTTCCGTTTGTATTAAACAACAGAACATAAACTACATACATAAAGTATGTGATCTAAATCCTGAACACTGATTTGGATATCCTAAACACTGACATCCTGAATACTTATGTATACTACTGTATACTGTATATGTAATACTACTGTATCATATGTAAGCACTTTATAACCACAATACATCTTTTCCCTTGTACTGGACACCAAAAACACGTGGATTTACACTCTCATAACATACCCCAAACACTTGAAATCCAACCTGAACACTGATTCGGACATGAATATTTTATTTCTTCAGCACAAAGTCATTAATACCTTCTTGTTTAATCCCATCACATGTCTGGACCTGATCTCAGACTTTAACCCTGCTTTGTACACCCTAAACACTTTTAAAATATAACCACACTTTTACATTTATACCCCAAATCTAAATCTAAATCTATACCCCTAAATAAGCACAGCTTTAGGATTTCAACAAATCCCGCACACAGATCTTGATCTTATTAAACACTTGACCTTTAATACACATTTTTGCACCATAATCATTTCATATCAGCACATATGTACATTTAACCCCCCCCGAATACCTGTTTCTCAAACCCTGAATACCTGAACACACGGGTCTATGAAGGGTCAATTATACACCTTCCTTGAGCACGAGCGCGTACACCTGAACTTTACCTGCGTATAAATCACAGCAGTTTACACACCGGGCACGCGCTTTCTTTTTCCTTTACTCAAACACAGATGTTGGATATGTCCCCCTAACCAGATGTGTCCATAAGTCGGACGTTAACATGCACAAGTAATGTCTAGAAGTTACCTTTCTTTTCCGGAGTCACGCACGAGCCCAAGGAAATCAGCAAAGAAAACAGGAATCCGGTTTTGGCCAAAGTCTCCATTTTCGTCTCTTTTAACGCTTTAAAAGTATCTCTTGATTTGTAATCGTGTTACTCCATAACTGTAACCCTTCTCCGTTGGCGGATGTGTGTGTGTGTGTGCAAGAGAGAGAGAGAGAGCGCGCGCTTGTGTGTGTGTTTGTATGTGCGGTTGAAGTTTTGTCCCAATTCGCGGAACCTCTCCCGACTTAAAACTTTTGACAGCTCCTCCTTCGCCTTCTGCACCGAGGAGTGAGCGTGTAGTCGATACTGCTCGGGTTCAATCTCAAATCCCTGTCTCCACCCTCCACCCGAGGGCACTAGGTAAAGATTGACACAAGGGCTCGTGCGCCCTATCTAGTGCACTACAACGTCCAATAGGGTTCCAGCCTGTGGCTTAAAGTTCTGACGTCATTTAGGAGTTAGGGAAAGAGGGAGGGTTGGGAGGCATGGAAGAGAAAGGGTTCCAGTAAAAAGAAAAAAGGTATGTTAGGAAAAATGGGTTCTCACATCAAGTCCTGGGAACAGCAGGAGAGGCAGATTTTTTTTAATGCTGCTGCAACACCTCGCTGAACTCATCAGCTCTTTAACAAGAATCAGATGTTGGAGGAGGGAAAATGCAGAAATGACTACTCTGAGAACCAGGGCTGGTTGTAGAAATGTAAGCCATTTCACACTGTGTTGAATCATCCAGTTAAAGAAATCCAAACTCTATGAATCCTGCTAAATAAATCCATCAAAATCCATCCAGCTGATCTAACCAAATCAGTCCATCCACTTGAATGCATCCTGAATCCTTTCTCATCTCAATTAAGACATACATACACCCGCCACGCATAACATTATGACCACCTGCCTAATATTTTGTATATGTTGATGCCCCTTTTTGCTGCCAAAACAGCCCTGACCCGTCCTGCACTGTGTATTCTGACACCTTTCTATCAGAACCAGCATTAACTTCTTCAGCAATCTGAGCAGTTCGTCTGTTGGATTGGACCAAATGTGCATCAGTGAGCATTGGCCTCCATGACGCCGGTTCACTACTGTTCCTTCCTTGGATCACTTTTGATAGATACTGAACACCCCACAAGAGCTGCAGTTTTGGAGATGCTCTGATCCAGTGGTCTAGCCATCACAATTTATCCATTTTGGTCAAACTCAAAGCTCAAATCCTTACGCTTGTCCATTTTTCCTGCTTCTAACACATCGACTTTGAGGACAAAATGTTCACTTGCTGCCTAATATATCCCACCCACTAACAGGTGCCATGATGAGGAGATCATCAGACTTATTCACTTCACCTGTCACTGCTCAGAGTGTTGTGCCTGATCGGTGTAAAAACAGTGTTAATGTCTCAGCAATAAAAAAGGTCATCCTTAAGGTCTAATTGAGTACTGTAAATTATTTTTAAAGGTTTTCAAATATAAGATAGATACTAAAAATACTGAAAAAAAAGAGGTAAAGATGATGATGGTACTACCTCAGGAAGACAATTCCCAAAGTTTGCTCTGGAGACTCCCACTTCATCACATCTGTCTCAGTTCATATAAACTGAATAAGCAGGGTTAGATATATACGTGTTATAGTGATGAGTCCAAAACTGTACCCTAGTGCACAAATTTGGGAATTTTACCATGTTGTATCAAAGTTCTAAAGCATTTAGGAGAATATCTAATGATTTCATGACATCCCACAATGCACTGCACTACACAGAACCCATAATACACTAAGGAATCAGAAGTAGGACACGATTTCAGGCTCTGCTTCAATACTTTCCCATTTGCCGAATGAAATTCTTCGTTTAATTTAGTTTGAGCTGAGAGAATAAGAGGCGTTCTCAGGTGCCATGACCTCCAATCCATCTTAATTCGTGACTTTATTGAGTTGACGTATTCAGCATTGAGGTATTTAGGGTGTAACAACGCGCTTGTTCTCTCGCTCTGTTGTTGCCGAGACGTGACGCTGATGGAGTTTAAAGTTTCACAGCTGGTACACCATAATTCCAAAGCATTGAAATTCCAGTGAAGTGGCATTCAAAAGGAAAATCGCACTTATTCATTCTTTTATTCCAAGCAAAATAATCCTACTAGCTTTCTGCCCCATCAGCCTCACTAGATTGTTTCTCTGTTTTAAAGCTGAGAGGACAGACCTCTGACTATTATTATTATTATCACTCTTTATTTATTTATTTATTTATTTGTGACATTTTCTTTACTGTAATTGTGCTACATTCTATCCCTGCTTAATAACTTCTTCGATCTTCGTTACACAAAATTGGCAGCAAATAAAAACTACAACTAAATCGTACCATCAGACTCCAGCTCTCCCGAAGTTTGCAGATTTGACTCAGTCCTTATCTGTTTCAAAAACTGACACCACCGTCATTTCCAGCTTCTGTTAGCTGAGCAATCGGCACGGCAGTTAGTTGTGAAATCCTTTTGTAAGAAAATTTCCTCTGCAGAAATCCTGGAGTGGATTCACGCCATTAAATAGATACCTGTTATTGCAGCTGTGCAATGTGGCGGAGTCAAAGGTGGACATATTTGAGACGTTTTCCAAAGATTATAGGAGGTCTAATGCATGCGTCAATGCACGGGAAAATCCGTTCTTATTAGTCTGTTAAAGGTATACAAGTCATAATAGTTGTATAGGAGCTTTCTCGTTCAAGGTTTCTTAAGGAATTTACAATTTATATTGAATATACTTAATTTTTTAAGTGATGATGTTTCTGGAGCGTCGTTCTGGAGTGCCGTTTTTATTCATCTGTTTCTTCATCTTTTATAAAGGTTGTACTTTCTGTGTAATTGATGAGCTGATGATGTAGACGTGTTACTACATTTGTAATTATTATCCTCAGATTCAGGGCTCGTACTCTTGCTAACAAAGTTTCTATCAGTATACTGTTCTATAGATATATTCAACATGAAAGATTGATTAAGTAAATTGACGAAAACCATCGTCAGGTCTCATTGATAAATCATAGTACTCATTTGTACACACACACACACACACACACACACACACACCGCTGTAACCATGGCAACCACACTTGCGAATGAAATATTTTGAGTGTTAGTCCTCACATTTGCTCACAAGACCAACAAGGTCGATTTTTTCCACCAGCGCTTTTGTCCTCTGCTTGTTTGCATCCCAACCTGTGATCCGATTGGTCAGGAGGTAAAACCGCTTGACGTCACTCTACGCTTTCCTTGACCTTTTTCACTTCCAAATAAGTGAGAAAAAAATCCAGACAAAAGGGCTTAAGCTTCAAAATCCCCATAGAATTCCATAACACACATGTGCTGGTGCCCGCTTCCTCTTTTTTTTGCATGTTCTTCCCCAGGGTTTTTTTCCTAAAGAATATTTTCATGTTCTTCGGGGGTTTTCTCCAGGTATTCAAGGTTTCCTTTACTATTCCATAGACACACACTGTAGGTTGAGTGGCAGTGTGTTAATGGGTGTGTGAATGTGTGTGTGTGATTGTGCCCTGTGATGGGTTTGCACCACGTCCTGGGTGTCTCCTGACTTGTACCCTAAGTCTCCTGATAGACTTCAGGTTCCCAGTAACCCACTGTAGGAAAAATGCTTCAGAAAATGGATGGATGGATGGATGGATGGGGGGGGGATGGATGTATGGATGTATGGATGGATGGGTGGATGGATGGATGGATGGATGGGTGGATGGATGGATCGATGGATGGATCGAGGGATGAATTGATAGTGTTGGTTGAGAAAATACAACAAGTTTGAAAGCACCTTCTCTGGAATAGTGCACTTTTTGGGACACTAAATAAGATGATATAGTTGAAGAAGACACATTAGATGACACACGAGACACACACTGAAAAATCCATCCTCACTAATCGAATGAAATACACCATGTATCAGTGTGAAGTTGTTTAAATATCTATGCACACCATTTATTATGGTCGTATAATGTCTCAACAACCAATACGGTATGTTTACGTTCCGGAACGTTCTGAGCACACGCAGTACAAACTCCAACACTTTGCAGCATTCAAAAGCCCACATCTCTTCGTCATAATAATGTCATTCGGTCCTCTGATGCCCCACAACCTGGAACACGCTAATGCTGGACATTAATTCTCGAGAGCTCCATTCCGGCAAGCCGAGCGAGGCACAAATCTTGATAATGTCTCTGGCCAGACTGAGAGGGGACGTGACTGAAGGATCTCATATATTTCTAGTCAGTTCCACGAGCGGTTATTGCATTATAGTAAGCGTACGCCTCGGGGAATGGGGTTCGCACCGGATATGAGGAGTGCGGACCAGTGGGTGAAAAACAGGGATGTCATCAGTATCGTAGAAATGCAGTAAATATGACACAGGCCAGCGAGACGCAACAGGATTTCTGAACATGAAGTGATTTTCTGAAACAGGTTTCTCTGAATGTAAGACACAAAGGGCAGTTACTGTCCAAGCATATGGAAGTGTTTATGCAAGTGACCAGAAGGTTGTGAGGTTAAATCTCATGAATTGCTGATATGAATGATAGGAGGAAGATTTCTGTGATTATTTAATATTTTAGAAATGGATAAAAATACAATGTGTCCCTCTTTAATTAAAAAAAAAGATGAATTCAATTCAGTTTTATTAGTATAGCACTTAATGGACGTTGTCTCAAAGCAGCTTTACCTAAATATATAATTATAAAGAAAAAAAAAATGAAATAAAAAAGTTTTCAATTTATCCCTAATAAGCAAACCAGAGGCAAATGATGGCAAGGAACAATGACCTGAGGCAACAGGAAAAAGGAACCATGGAAGGAACCAGACTCAAAAGGAAACCTATCCTCATTTGGGTGACACCAGAGAGTGTGATGATAAATAATATCCATTTCTACAACTGTGTACAGTCAATTGTGCAACCAAGAGCTCCTGAGAGACTTGTAGGTCAGCAATTTCTGAGTTTGTTGATTTAACACTTTAATGCCGAGACATTAACTCTGTTTTTACACCGATCAGGCATAACACTCTGACCACTGAGAGGTGAAGTAAATAAGACTGATGATCTCCTCATCATGGCCCCTGTTAGTGGGTGGGATATATTAGGCAGCAAGTGAACATTTTGTCCTCAAAGTTGATGTGTTAGAAGCAGGAAAAATGGACAAGTGTAAGGATTTGAGCGAGTTTGAATAGCGGATAGACCACTGGATCATAGCATCTCCAAAACTGCAGCTCTTGTGGGGTGTTCCCGGTCTGCAGTGGTCAGTATCTATCAAAAGTGGTCCAAGGAATGAACAGTGGTGAACCGGTGACAGGGTCATGGGTGGACAAGGCTCACTGATGCACGTGGGGAGTGAAGGCTGGCCCGTGTGATCCGATCCAACAGACGAGCTACTGTTGCTCAAATTGCTGAAGAAGTTAATGCTGGTTCTGATAGAAAGGGGTCAGAATACACAGTGCAGGACGGGTCAGGGCTGTTTTGGCAGCAAAATGGGGACCATCACAATGTTAGGCAGGTGTTCATAATGTTATGCCTGATCGGTGTATAAAAATAATTACAATAACAGGCTGGAAAAACACAATATTTAATATTACAATAAAGGAAATCTATGATGATTACACCTATTTCTAGACATTTTTATTTATTTATTTATTCTTACTATTTTTAAGTTTTATTTTGTTATTCTACTGGAAGATAATTTTGCTTCTTTATATAAATTAATGCTTGAAATGAACAAAAAAATAAATCTGTTAATAGAAAGTTAAAAATTTGAGTTAAAATTAAATTTAAATTCAAATTTCATATTCTCTTAGCACATTCTGGTTATGTTTCTTATCCTATTAATTTGATAAATACAAATATAAATAAATATAAATAAACACAAATTTATTAAAGTTAATATCAAAATAAAATTGAATAAATAAATAAATCTTCTACTAGAACAAAAAAAGTTTAAATATAGAAAGAAATAATTATCTTTAGGATAATCATGTTGAATTTGACAAGATTGAAGTTTTATTTATTTATTTATTTTAAGTTGATAAGATGTCATTTTTTTGCCGTTGGTCACTTGCCTATAACAGCACAAAGGTTTTATTGTTTAAATGGATGAACTGTGGAAACATTTTGCTTTTCTTTACACCTAAGAAGTGTGTGGTGTTTGAATAAAAGTATAAAAAGTTGTGTGGTTTTTCATTTGTAAGCGTTGGTTTCACTGTGTTCAAAAGAAAATGCAACAGTTTTACTTCCTGATAATGGAGAACCTGATGGAATAGAACCCAAGTTGTGTTTCACTTCATGAAGATTCCGAACCTTCAGTGAGAAGAGGCTGACCCTGTGAGGCTCCTGAGTCATCTAGAGATGGATTCTGCTTCATGAAGATTTCAGACCTACAGTAAGAATCCTGAGGCACCTAGAGATACACCAGCTCCAGTTGGATTCTGCTTCATGAAGATTTCAGACCTACAGTGAGGATCCTGAGGCATCTAGGAGATACACCAGCTCCAGTTGGATTCTGCTTCATGAAGATTTCAGACCTACAGTGAGGATCCTGAGGTATCTAGAGATACACCAGCTCCAGTTGGATTCTGCTTCATGAAGATTTCAGACCTACAGTGAGGATCCTGAGGTATCTAGAGATACACCAGCTCCAGTTGGATTCTGCTTCATGAAGATTTCAGACCTACAGTGAGGATCCTGAGGTATCTAGAGATACACCAGCTCCAGTTGGATTCTGCTTCATGAAGATTTCAGACCTACAGTGAGGATCCTGAGGCATCTAGAGATACACCAGCTCCAGATGGATTCTGCTTCATGAAGATTTCAGACCTACAGTAAGAATCCTGAGGCATCTAGAGATACACCAGCTCCAGTTGGATTCTGCTTCATGAAGATTTCAGACCTACAGTGAGGATCCTGAGGCATCTAGGAGATACACCAGCTCCAGTTGGATTCTGCTTCATGAAGATTTCAGACCTACAGTGAGGATCCTGAGGTATCTAGAGATACACCAGCTCCAGTTGGATTCTGCTTCATGAAGATTTCAGACCTACAGTGAGGATCCTGAGGTATCTAGAGATACACCAGCTCCAGTTGGATTCTGCTTCATGAAGATTTCAGCCCTACAGTGAGGATCCTGAGGTATCTAGGAGATACACCAGCTCCAGTTGGATTCTGCTTCATGAAGATTTCAGCCCTACAGTGAGGATCCTGAGGTATCTAGGAGATACACCAGCTCCAGTTGGATTCTGCTTCATGAAGATTTCAGACCTACAGTGAGGATCCTGAGGCATCTAGGAGATACACCAGCTCCAGTTGGATTCTGCTTCATGAAGATTTCAGACCTACAGTAAGAATCCTGAGGCATCTAGAGATACACCAGCTCCAGTTGGATTCTGCTTCATGAAGATTTCAGACCTACAGTAAGAATCCTGAGGCATCTAGAGATACACCAGCTCCAGTTGGATTCTGCTTCATGAAGATTTCAGACCTACAGTGAGGATCCTGAGGTATCTAGAGATACACCAGCTCCAGTTGGATTCTGCTTCATGAAGATTTCAGACCTACAGTAAGAATCCTGAGGTATCTAGAGATACACCAGCTCCAGTTGGATTCTGCTTCATGAAGATTTCAGACCTACAGTGAGGATCCTGAGGTATCTAGAGATACACCAGCTCCAGTTGGATTCTGCTTCATGAAGATTTCAGACCTACAGTGAGGATCCTGAGGTATCTAGAGATACACCAGCTCCAGTTGGATTCTGCTTCATGAAGATTTCAGCCCTACAGTGAGGATCCTGAGGCATCTAGGAGATACACCAGCTCCAGTTGGATTCTGCTTCATGAAGATTTCAGACCTACAGTAAGAATCCTGAGGCATCTAGAGATACACCAGCTCCAGTTGGATTCTGCTTCATGAAGATTTCAGACCTACAGTGAGGATCCTGAGGTATCTAGAGATACACCAGCTCCAGTTGGATTCTGCTTCATGAAGATTTCAGACCTACAGTGAGGATCCTGAGGTATCTAGAGATACACCAGCTCCAGTTGGATTCTGCTTCATGAAGATTTCAGACCTACAGTAAGAATCCTGAGGCATCTAGAGATACACCAGCTCCAGTTGGATTCTGCTTCATGAAGATTTCAGACCTACAGTGAGGATCCTGAGGCATCTAGAGATACACCAGCTCCAGTTGGATTCTGCTTCATGAAGATTTCAGCCCTACAGTGAGGATCCTGAGGTATCTAGAGATACACCAGCTCCAGTTGGATTCTGCTTCATGAAGATTTCAGACCTACAGTGAGGATCCTGAGGCATCTAGAGATACACCAGCTCCAGTTGGATTCTGCTTCATGAAGATTTCAGACCTACAGTGAGGATCCTGAGGTATCTAGAGATACACCAGCTCCAGTTGGATTCTGCTTCATGAAGATTTCAGACATTGGAAGAGAAGATGCCAACTCCATGTGGACTTTGAGGACAACACCCTCGTAATCAATACACAAAATCTCATTCTACATACACTGGATCTCCATCACTGAGCATCTTAAAGCTTCAGCATGGAGAAGTTTGTGTTGAATTTATAATGAACTCAGATGTTGAGCTAATTTATGAATTGCTCAGGAGCTCCTGGTTACTCAGCTGTAGAAAGGACATTATTAATAATCGTACTCTCCAGTATTTATGATACACTCTCACACTCTGGTGTCACCCAGATGAGGATGAATTTCCCTTTTGTGTCTGGTTCCTTATAAGATTTCTTCCTCTTACCATCTAAGGGAGTTTTTCCTCGCCACAGTCGACTCAGGCTTACTCATTAGGGTTAAATACAAATACATTTAAATATAAGCCTAATAATAATCTGGAACTTTTTGTACTATGTTTCTTATGCTCTGTCTTGTTTGATATGCTGACTGTTTTCCATGAGCTGTGTGAAGCGGTGCGTTGGCGTAACGGTAACGTTCGAGACATCTCAGCCTGTCCGACGGAAAATCTAAACACATGACAGGTAAGTTTCTGCTTGAGCTACCTGTGCATCATGGAAATTCAGCCAGATGGATTTCAGAGCATGAGCAAGCTGACTGGAAATGAGAGGCTTCCAGCAACGTCACTGATTTATCTGACTTGAAGTAAAGCAGAGTCCAGATAACGACAGGAATGTAAGACTGGAAAACACTTTATTTTTTGGAAACAAATCAGATCGTCATCAACGAAACAGGAACCTGGAGATTAAATATGAAACATCTGCGCAGGTTCAGTTGATGAAAAGCTTAAACAGGATGATTATTATAATCTCTCTGGAGTGAATCAGATCTCAGATCTCCATGTGCTCAGTGCTGATGCTGCCCTCGGATGAAATATCGCTGATATTTAGTCGCTTTAGGAATTGGGATCGATGCCTGTGCTGTCCGGCATGGATCGAATTAGTAATTTGTTGTTGATGAGGCAGGATTTCACTTCACCGAAAAGGAGACAGAATAGAAGTAAAATCATTAGTCAGGTGATGGTTTTTTTGCCAGCGCTGATAGAGTAAAATGCTAGCATGGGGTTTTCCATTAGTGTCGCATTCTTCGGATACTCAACAATCCCTGCTTGTTTTTCTTGCATTTCTGCATAGTTTTCTCAAAATATGCTAATCACCACCACCACCACCAACAACAACAACAACCACACAATAATCAGGAACAATGTCAAGCAGAAGACATTTAAGATATATATCTATTTTTCTTATTCTTTCTAGAAGCTAGAGTTGTTACCAAACACCAATATGTAATGTTTCATAAATACAGAAACTATCAGAAAAATTGTTGTTTTAAAAAAAATAAATTTTTTAATATGATAATATGATGTATTTTTGCTGGGTTTGTGTTAATGTTTATATGGAGACATTTCAATAAAGAGATGTTCATGTCATGCTTAGTTATTTATAATAATAATAATAATAATTATTATTATTATTATTATTATTATTATTATTTTGAATTTTTTTAATATTATCATTATTATTATTATTGTTTATGTATTTATTATTTTTTTAAAATATCATTATTATTATTGTTATTTAAATCTGCCATTAATTTTTTAAATTAAAAAAATCATTTTAACTCAGACTAATTAGTTGACAGAATCTGTTGTTCTATCATTGTGACCTTTTGTTTTTTAAATAAAATAATACTAATTATTAGCACTTTTTTTAAAATATAAATGCCATGTTTACACCTAAACCTACCATTTTTTCTTTTCTTTCTTTCTTTCTTTCTTTCTTTCTTTCTTTCTTTCTTTCTTTCTTTCTTTCTTTCTTTCTTTCCTTCTTTCTTTCTTTCTTTCTTTATTTATTTAATACAAATTCTGCAACAACAAGCATTTTTTCTTGCTGGGATCAGGATAATCAGTTAAAACTGACAGATATTCCTGTCTCCACCGACACACACACACACACACACACATTCTGCAGGGGTCAAGAGCAGGTTCAAGGGTGCCATCTGGGCATGCTAAATTATTCACAGTCCTATAATCATATTTTTAGATCCAAAAAAACCCCCCACATCAGTTAAAACAACACGTTCGAGATCGTCACGAAGACATCCAAGGCTGCCCTTTGTGCACTAAGTGTTCTGGGTCAAGTTTTATTTCTAGTGGAAGATTGGAAGTAATTAAGTTGTTTATTGATGCAGAAGGGATGATGTGCCGAGCGGGAGGTGTCTCCGAGCTAGGCTTTGATCTCGCGCGACAGAGACCAGCTGGACCACAGAGAAGGCGTCCAAAACACAAAAGAAGTCAGATATCAACTGCGTACGACTGCTGCGGGACACGAGATGGAGTTTGCACGTCAGCTCTCCTCCTGTAACATTCTATTGATTAACCAGGGACATAAAGAAATAGATGCTTTATTAATTATCATAAATTAATTTCAATAAAGGTTTAATATCCTCTAAAACGTCCTAACAAACCGTGTAGCGCTTTCTCTTCATCTAATGACGAGCTGCACACGGGGGAATTTTAAGCCTTTCGTCTGGATCAAACATTAATCCATGTTCCTAATTATTTCTACTCTAAATAGGGGTCTGTAATAAAGCAGCTTTCCAGACCATGTGCTATTAATTATTAGCCTGAATTATCAGCTCAGAGGATTAGTCATGGCTTTGGGTTTTTTTTTGCGTAATTTAGGGCAACTCCTATATTATTTAGCTGTTTTTATATCCCGAGAACATGCCGCTAATGGGCTGCTGGGCTTGAGTCATCCAAAAGTTCAGTCACTGTTGGGGAAACAATGGCTTTTAGGAGAATTTTTATTTTTTTTATCCAAATCATGTGGCGTCATGGAAAGCACAATCTGCCCTCTTCCGCATACTTGAACTCACAGATGGCTGTGATTGGCTAGTGTTGATGTGATTGACAAGGATGAGAGAGTATTCCTTTCCTCTCACCCTGACAGGAAGGATAGTTTGTTCTTTAGACTCTCTAAACATTGAAACCCTCTTTTATTTACACTAAACTTAATCAACTGCCATCTTTGCTAAAGGCACAAGGACATTCATGCCTTCGATTTACATCAGCGAGACCAAAACAGCATTACAGACCACCTTTTCATTTTAAAAGATTCAACTGCTGTGATTTGCCTTGTTTTAGTGTCTCGTTGTTTAGTGTATAGAAATATTTCTATTGTATAGAAGCTACATTTGGATCTTATCCAGGTCTCTCATGTAAAATCCACTCATATCTCACCAATAAAGAACTTGTTTTCCAGGGCAGCTGCTCGTCTTTCGGCCGATTTTCAGCCTGCTCATAAAAATGCGTGGTTGTATACGCACATCATACACAAGTATTTATTTTACATTTATTTTATGTTACATCGACGTGCGTAAATGAGAGGCTGCTGAAGTCAAGGTGAGATGGATTTGTAAACTCTTATGCCGAGAGTGTCCTCGCATATAGCCAGAAAGCTTACCTGACATATAAACACAGCTCTGCTGAGTATGTCCTAGCAAAGGAGCGGAGCGGAAAAGTCATGCTTTTGACGAATCATGAAGATCAGTGTCCATTAGTAGGATGTGAAAAAACCCTTCAGGAAATACCAGGTTCTTAATGATGTCCAACATGTTTGGTCTTTAAAAAGAAAAGAAAACCACACACACAAGATAAGGCAGGTATTGCTTTAAGAACACTAAAATCCCATCAGTAAAATTAATCTCTGTTCCATAAATCTAGCTGATCAGCCATCATGTTGTTTAGTGTTTTTGTTTTGCTGGGAAAAGAATGGAATATAAGTCTATCTCTCCCAAAAAGATATTCATAAATAACTCAAATCAGCTTCTAAAAACATCATCAGGCTGAGATTCAAACTGAATTCAAATTTTATTTGTCACATAGAGAGCCATGCACTAAACCAATGCTTTCTGTGACATAATAACCATCAAAAATTTAGAATTATCTGTACAAGCAAAGGAAAAAATCTATAGAAAATATATATGAATTGGCCAAACAGTATAGCTGGTATGAATAAAGTGTGTGTGTGTGTGTGTGCAGTTGTGTTCAATTACACTATATTGCCAAAAGTTTTGGGACACCCCTCTAAATCATTAAATTCAGGTGTTGTTTTTCAGGGGTTGGGCTCGGCTCCTTAGTTCCAGTGAAAGGAACTCTTAATGCTTCAGCTTCATACCAAGACATTTTGGACAATTTCATGCTCTGTGGGAACAATTTGGGGATGACCCCTTCCTGTTCCAACATGACTGACCACCAGTGACCAAAGCAAGGTCTATAAAGACATGGATGAGTGAGTTTGGTGTGGAAGAACTTGACTGGCCTGCACAGAGTCCTGACCTCAACCCCATAGAACACCTTTGGGATGAATTAGAGTGGAGACTGCGAGACAGACCTTCTCATCCAACATCAGTGCCTGACCTCACAAATGTGCTTCTAGAGGAATGGTCAAAAATTCCCATAAACACACTCCTAAACCTTGTGGAAAAGCTTTCCAGAAGAGTTGAAGCTGTTATAGCTGCATTGGGCGGGACAACTCTAAACTACATTCTTGTGCATGTAAAGACAGATGTCCCAAAACTTTTGGCAGTATAGTGTATGTTGCTGACTTCGATGCACATGATGATCATAAAGGCATTTGAAGTCATAATAATGCACTTCACTAGCAAAACTAGCTCTGTGTGTGTGTGACGGCTATTAGCCCAGTCAATTAAGACTCAGTCAAGCAGAACATCCACACTGGAGCTTTTACTCCAAGATGATAAATGCATCACAGGTCCACCGCTGCACTGTCGCATTCCCATTTATATGCCTGTGTTTTTCTGTTTTTCTGACAGAAACCTTATTATGTGATGAACTGTACGGGCTACTGTATCTTTGCCTGTAATCTTTGCACATTCTGCATTCTGTTTGCACGTTTCTTTGGCGCGTGATGTTACCCAACAGGCCTGTGAGCACCTCGGCCAAGACTCGCTTGTCAGAGCATGCATGTCACCATGGCTTCTGTACTGGTTAAACAATAAATATCATACCTCGCTCTCGGAGAAGCTTGTGAAATCAACAAAAGGTGCAAGAGTGCAGATCACTGTGTACTCTCAGGCCTGAAATGATCACCAAAATAATTCTTACTTCACCTAAGTATGAACTTTTGACACCTCTTTGCTTTGATTTGGGCTGCCTGAGGTCTTTGCTGTGCTTACACACAATAAAAAGTCGAATCCATAATTATATCCGGAACGTAAACATTTCTGTAAAGCAGCTTCGGGGACAATGGCGGAATGAATACAGTTGAATTGAATGGAATAAAAGTGAATATGAATGATAAAGAAATGTGCCGCTTTGAAGATCCCACATCCCAGAGGTGGGGCAGGTAATGGTTTAGTGTCTGTCTCAGATGTGGGACATATTCCTCTTGGGCTGACTGATTAAAAGAAAGGATTTTGTGATGGATTTTTTCACTAGACATATTTATTGCGATTGAAATTAATAATCCATTTATCCATTTTTGTAGCACTTATCCTACACACAGGCACAAGGAACCCGGAGAAGATCCCAGGTGACTACACACACTTGGGAAAGGCCCGTCCTGGTCCTATCCCAAGGTACAATCACACACACACTCACTCACACACCCATTCACTCACACATTACGGACAATTTAGAGATAACATTCAGTCTACAACACATGACTTCAGACTGGTGGAGAAAATCTGAGTATCTGGAAAAACCTCTGAGGCACAAAGACAACATTCAAACTCCACACACGGAGCATGGAGACGGGCATCAACCCCCGAAGGTGTAAGGCCAACATGCTAAGAACTAAGCTCATGTGCTCCTTCAATTCATGTAATGAAAACAAATAGTATTTATATAAACATATAGCGTTACTGCAATGTCCACTGGTTATTTCACCCAAATTTAGCAAATGATCTTAAAAGGAATGTACTATGATTTAGAGCTTAGTTTAAATCGTGACAAAGCAACACCAACTAAAACAAGATACTTTTATAATTCTATGTAGCCTCCATAAAGCAACAAATTCAAACAACCGAGCTCAGTGGTGGATGGTGGTGACTCTAGTGGTTAAGGCTCTGGTTTGTTGATCAGATGGTCAGGGGGTCCAAGCCCCTGCAAGCTGGGGTCACCTGTTAGTGGGTGGGATATATTAGGCAGCAAGTGAACATTTTGTCTTCAAAGTTGACGTGTTAGAAGCAGGAAAAATGGACAAGCGTAAGGATTTGAGCTTTGAGTTTGACAAAGAGCCAAATTGTGATGGCTAGACCACTGGATCAGAGCATCTCCAAAACTGCAGCTCTTGTGGGGTGTTCCCAGTCTGCAGTGGTCAGTATCTATCACAAGTGGTCCAAGGAAGGAACAGTGGTGAACCGGCGACAGGGTCATGGACGGCCAAGGCTCATTGATGCACGTGGGGAGTGAAGGCTGGCCCGTGTGATCCGATCCAACAGGCGAGCTACTGTTGCTCAGATTGCTGAAGAAGTTAATGCTGGTTCTGTTAGAAAGGGGTCAGAATACACAGTGAATGAAGGGTCAGGGCTGTTTTGGCAGCAAAAGGGGGACCAACACGATATTGGTCATAATATGCCTGGTTGGTGTATATATGAGAAAAATAAAGGCTTCTTTTATCCTTTGACTTATCCTATTGTGTGTTTGGTCTTCAGTTCCTCGCTCACATCTTTACTTCCTACCTGCGATTCGTTCCCATTTCCATGACCTCTCCTTAAAGACATTATAAAAAAAGATTAAAGCTCGTAAAGAAAGTAGAAGAGTTCCCTGGAGAGGGTATGTACAGTTTTATACTGAGCTGCAAATAAAGCTAATATAAAGCCTAGAACATGACGTGTAACTATGATTTAAGACGTTTGCATAAAACTTCTTCCAAATGAATAGATGTAAAAGCAATTCCTTACTAAAACATAATATATAGCTGACTACATGAAGAGCTCTCTGAAATAAACGAAATAAATAAATAAATAAAAAGCCTTGTCTGCGGTGCTAAATTAGAATGCCAGTCTAAAGACGGCCCATGACAGACAGCTAATAGAAAAGCCGGTCTGTGTAATTGCCTAGCACCTCGGTGCTCAGTATCTCTCAGTTGATATCTAAATTGCGGTGTGAATTACGTGGTCCTGTCAGACGCTCGGCGAAGGAAAATGAAAACCTTGAGCCTGTTTTCAGACGAGCATCATTAATGTTAACGTGGCGCAAGGTTTAATGTGTGAAAAAGACGAATTTCTGCTTCCTTCGTCCAGCTCGGTCATGTTAAACAAATCGTCTCTAACAAATTGTGGTCTAATTGGTATTTCTGGTGTTGTGTTAATTCATAATAAAAGTCAACAAGCTTCACTTCTAAATCATTGGTGAGATGTTTCAATATTCAAAGTTTTGGGACACCTCTTCAAATCACTGAATTCAGGTGTTGTTTTTCAGGGGTTGGGCTCGGCCCCTTAGTTCCAGTGAAAGGAACTCTTAATGCTTCAGCTTCATACCAAGACATTTTGGACAATTTCATGCTCTTTGTGGGAACAGTTTGGGGATGACCCCTTCCTGTTCCAACATGACTTAACACCAGTGACCAAAGCAAGGTCCATAAAGACATGGATGAGTGAGTTTGGGGTGGAGGAACTTGACTGTCCTGCACAGAGTCCTGACCTCAACCCCATAGAACACCTCTGGGATGAATTAGAGCGGAGACTGTGAGCCAGGCCTTTTCGTCCAACATCAGTGCCTTATCTCACACCATGTGCTTCTAGAATTCCCATAAACACATTCCTGAACCTTGTGGAAAGCCTTCCCAGAAGAGGTAAAGCTGTTATAGCTGCAAAGTGCGGGACAACTCCATATTACATTCATGTGCATGTGAAGGCAGATGTCCCAAAACTTTTGGCAATATGGTGTACGTTTTTGTAAATTCCAAGCTTGTAAAATGTACTCTCACAGGCCACTTTAATAGGAACACTTGGACACCTGCTCTTTCCTGTACATCTTGTGGTAGCAGCAGAGGTGGACGAAGTACACAACTTCCTTACTTGAGTGAAAGTACAAATACTACTGGTCAAACATTACTCCATTACAAGTAAAAGTTGTAAAGACAGATTTTTACTTAAGTAAAAGTACAGAAGTACTTGTTTTTAAAAGTACTTAAGTATCAAAAGTAAATGTCAACGCATTGTTTTATTATTGTTGCATTGTTGTATGCAATACTTTCTGTGGAATTAAGAGCTTTTAGAATGTTACAAAACCTATAGAAATTCAACAACTGAGTTGACAAAAAAGACAGGTATAATCATTTTCATTTTTTTATTTAACACTCCTACCACCCCCAACAAAAAAGTACAGGTACATCTCAAGAATTAGAATATCATGAAAAAGGTCAATATTTTGTCACTCAGTTCAGAAAGTGAAACCCATATATTATATAGATTCCTCACACATAGTGAAATATTTCAAGCCTTTATTTCTTGAAATTGTGATGATTATGGCTTACAGATAAGGAAAACCCAAAATTCTGTCTCAGAAAATTAGAATATTACATAAGATCAATAAAAAAAGGATATTTCAAAGAGAAATGTCAGACTTCTGAAAAGTATGTTCGTTTCTATGCACTCAATACTTGGTTGGGCCTCCTTTTGCATCAATGCGGCGTGGCATGGAGGCAGACAGCCTGTGGCACTGCTCAGGTGTAATGGAAGCCCAGGTTGCTTTGATAGCGGCCTTCAGGTCATCTGCATTGTTGGGTCTGGTGTCTCATCTTCCTCTTGACAATACCCCATAAACTCTCTCTGCGGTTCAGGTCAGGCAAATTTGCTGGCCAATCAAGCACAGTAACACCATGGTCATTGAACCAGCTTATGGTACCTTTAGCAGTGTGGGCAGGTGCCAAGTCCTGCTGGAAAATGAACTCAGCATCTCCATAAAGCTTATCAGCAGAAGGAAGCATGAAGTGCTCTAAGATTTCGTGGTAGATGGCTGCGTCGACTGTGGACTTCAGAAAACACAGTGGACCAACACCAGCAGATAACATGGCAGCCCAAATCATCACTGACTGTGGACACTTCACATTGGACTTCAAGCAACATGGATTCTGTGCCTCTCCCCTCTTACTCCAGACTCTGGGACATTGATTTCCAAATGAAATGCAAAACTTACTTTCATCTGAAAAGAGGACTTTGGACCACTGAGCAACAGTCCAGTTCTTTTTCTCCACAGCCCAGATAAGATGCTTCTGACGTTGTCTCTGGTTCAGGAGTGGCTTGACACGAGGAATGCGACATTTGTAGGCCATGTCTAGGATTCGTCTTAAGCTCCCCCAAATTCTTGAATGGATTTTGCCTGACAATCCTCTCAAGGCTGCAGTTATCCCTTTTGCTGGTGCACCTTCTCCTGCCACACTTTTTCCTTCCACTCAACTTTCTATGAATATGCTTGGATACAGCACTCTGTGAACAACCAGCTTCTTTAGCAATTACCTTTTGTGGCTTACCCTCCTTGTGGAGGGTGTTAATGACTGTCTTCTGGACAACTGTCAAGTCAGCAGTCTTCCCCATGATTGTGTAGCCTACTGACCCAGACTGAGAGACCATTTAAAAGCTCAGGAAACCTTTGCAGGTGTTTTGAGGTAATTAGCTGATTACCATGACTTTCCAATATTGAACTTCTAATTTTCTAATTTTCTGAGAATTTTGGGTTTTCCTTATCTGTAAGCCATAATCATCACAATTTCAAGAAATAAATGCTTGAAATATTTCACTCTATGTGTAATGAATATATATAATATATGGGTTTCACTTTCTGAACTGAGTGACAAAAAATATTGACCTTTTTCATGATATTCTAAATTTTGAGATGTACCTGTACACATCTATGTGTATCCACTCATGAACATTTCAATCAAATGGTCTGTAAATGAAGACTGGTCAGAAAAAAACCCGCTTTAAAACCCAGCTACACAACTGTAGCTGTACAACCACCCAACAGCAACACTGCTTTAACAAAGAGTTATATATATTTCCACAATTCATTGACACCGTTTTAATATGCATTTACACCATTGTCCAGGATCCTTTCTCCTGTGTGCAATATTATCCATTAGAGTGTGCATTGTTCTGCACTTTGAATTTCTACCGGAAGTAGTAGACCATCCAGGAACTTTTGGAATACTCTTTTCAGTATACTACGATTTGGGGCATACTAATTCTATTTTTGAATACCATTTAGGACACATCGTATGAGAATTTGGACACAGCATACGTTTTTGTGTGTTAACTAACATCATTACCAATGCGTTGGTGGTGTATAATATACAAAGCATATATTCGTCCATTTTGTCAGCAATTGAGTTCAAAAAATTATGGAAAACCACTGAACTTTACAACACGTGACGCTACAAGAGTGAAAAAAAAAAATCATCCTATGATAAATGTAACTACTTTCTACTCAATGACATTGACAGAAATGTAGTGGAGTAAAAAGTAGAGTATTTGTCTTTCAAATGTAGTGAAGTTAAAGTAAAAAGTATCCAGAAAAAATAATACTCAAGTAAAGTACAGATACTCAAAAAGTGTACTTAAGTACAGTACTCAAGTAAATTTACTTCTTTACTGTCCACCTCTGGGTAGCAGTGAAATGTATAAAATCGTTCAGATTTTAACCGCAGTTTGAAGTCTTTCAGAAATGACAGATCTGACATTTCCAACATTCATACAAAACAGTAAGAAAAAACACAAACATCTCTTTTGGTTGCTTCTCATATTTGTGGTTTGAGACAGCTGACCATCCTGATTCGATTTTGGAACAAGTTTCACACCAGATGCCCTTCCTGATGCCCTTCCCACTTCATCTGGGCTTGGGACCAGCACTGAGAATACACTGTCTTGCGCAACCTCAGTGTCTGAAGGTGGCTCCCTGGCCTTGAATTGAACCTGGGTCACATCTGTGAGAGCGCTGAAGCTTAACCACTCGTCCTCCAGCGACCCAAAATACCGCTCTAGCAATTCACCTCAGCTATTATCTTATCTTGTCCAGCCAGTTCGCTTTTCTTACACTAACAGAGTGCTCGAAAACTGAGGTCGGGATCACGCTGTTCACAGGATGCAGTTTGCTTGCAAGAGACACAATGTCTTTTGTTTCCTAAAAGAAATATACAACAAAACACAATGGCCACGTGCGTGAGCAGGGAGAGTCGTTATAGCCAGCGCTGTGACACTCTACCACATACAACAAGCTACTTTAATAAACTCAAACCCACAGGATCAGATCTGATCAACAGCAGTCTTAATGCAGGCTGAAATAATAACAGAAACAGCTAGTGTCTCATGGTGGAACCTGGACTACGCACTATCAAACAGAACACATTTTCCCATGAATCATCCAGTTAGGAAAAGTTTGGAAAAACGTGCATTTTTGTCCCATAACATGTACTCAACCCTTCCTGCTTCCTGAACGAATCTTAAGGGAATCTTCCACAGATCACATGTTCAACGGGAATTTGCATAATCTAAAAAGGATCACAAGAAGAAGAAGGAAAGTAAGTTCCTCTTCTTGTTTTTTTCAGTATCATAATCATCATGGACTTATGAGATTGCTCCTTGTTCAGGGTGGGCAGCACGGTGGCTTAGTGGTTAGCACTGTTGCCTCACAGCAAGAAGATCCTGTGTCCGAATCTCTCACGCACAAGAGTTTGCATGTTCTCCTGTGCTTGCGTGGGTTTACTCCAGGTACTCCAATTTCCTCCCACAGTCCAACATTAGGTTGATTGGTAGCTATATCCCTAGAATGTCCTTAATACCATTATGTCATTATTATGGGTGCTAGATACCTCCAATACTATCCTAAAAAATGATTAAAGAGCCAAAAGCAGCCATCGTCAGCAAAGAAACCACTTGTTACTAGATTAGATTAGATTTTTCACCACAATCATCACCCACTTAGCATTTTTTTTCCTTTTTCCATTCCATATGCTGCTTAAACAAGGAAGTGTCCCAGTCCCACTCAGCGAGCGCTCCCCCCATCTGTATCGTCTTCCTCTCGAGTCTCGTCTGATACGACGTGCCTGTGCGCTAAACAGATTTGGAGCCGAGTACTTGTTCCTGTGCTACTCTTGATGTCACTCTTTCATCCAGTCCAGTAAACTGGAAGGATTATCCCATATCAATCACCTCTGCTATCTGTGGCATGTCAGCATTCTGTGGAAGCATTTATCTTGTCATGGCCTGCCTTTTCTTTTTTGGAGCTATTACTTTCTTCTGTATATTTCACACATGATGTTCATTCCTGCCTAGAGCTGGATGCTCACAGATTGAGGAAACAGATAGTGTATGTAGACAGATCTGGTTTAGATCTGATGGAATAACTTTCCGCACAAAATTCAGGGACGGATTTGTTACCATTGAACCGACCGTTCTGGTGTTATCACAGTGACATGTACTTGAAAACAGCCTGATTATCCTTGGCTGTGGAAAGAAAGCCAACACATTTTTACGGTTCGTTCACAAGGCCGTAGTTTTATTTTGCTACCCCCACCCACCCACCCCTCTGCTCGTCCCATTCCTCATGTCAGTGTGACATATATGTTACTCAGCTCGTGTGTGTTAGGAAGCCTGATATGGTCTGATATATGGTCTGTTATTTTTCACATGATTTGTTAGAAAAGCATTTTGGAATCATCTCCAGTGATTATACTGGATTATTATTCTTGTTATTCAGACGTTTCTCGTTGCAGCCAAATGCTCAGCATGAGTCTTTTTGCTCTATTGTGTGGTTTCTTTCATAAGAAAGAATATTAACAATTGCCTCCATTCAGTGGCTCCCATAAGAGCCTCCTTTAAACTGTCCTATATGCTTAATTTGTGAAAAATTCAACAATAAATCCACTGGACCTGATTAGGGCTGTTCAATACCGGGTGCAAAGCAGGAGAATCCCCAACAGGCCACAACACACACACATTCACTGAGTTGCCTAAGGGCACTCTAGCACACTCAAACCACATGCATGTTTTTGGGATGTTTTTTTTTCCCAAGACAGAAATCCTCATGGACATGGGAGAATGTGTACAGACAGTAACCGGAGCTCAGGATCGAACCCTTGGGACTGTGAAGCAGCAAAGCTTAAAAACTGATTAATACAAATGAATAAATATTCATAATTTCTTTATCTTTTTGTTGTTGTTGTTTATTTCAGCTCAACGTAGCTCTAGATTCTCAATGCACTGCTGCGTTAAAGACAATGAAACAGCGCCATCTGGTGGTCTAAAGGTTTATGAGCTTCATGTGCCAAACGACTGAAGGCACAATTCTAAATTCTAAATCTAAATTCAAATTGGTAATAAAAAGCCTCTTAAATGATTATTAACTAATGAGATAAGGTTAGATTATATAACAATTTCGGGAGAAGATTAAACATGGTCATAGCAGGAATGCAGATTAAAATGGGCTGATACAAATAAATATATCAGAGATTTATGTTTTTAATATTAACGCTGATATGGTATTTCTTATATATGTTATTATGTTTTTTTGAAAAAATTTATGTCATCAATTTTTAAATCGTGTCGCATTCGTGTTGAGCCGGATTTCTGTATGAGTACTGTACTGTAGGAGTTCAATCTTAATTTCTCTCTCTCTCTCTCACTCACTCTGTGTGTGTGTGTGTGTGTGTGTGTGTGCATGCACTATTTATGAATTGACAGAATCAGAATGAAAGCGTCAAACGCATGCGCACTAGCAGCAGAGCCAGCCAAACGAGCAGCGTCCCAGGGAATTAAAAGCGCATGCGCAGTTCCAGCCTCCGTTCACACCATGGAATGCTGCTGCTGATGCTACGGCTGGATACAGAAACAGCGTGCCTGCACGCCAACAGGATGCAGAATTGACGCAAAGGGAAATGCGCTAAAAACGCGCACATTTATTTGTTTTTGTTTTTTTTTTTTATAGAAGGCATGTTTGTTCAGGAGCGTGGAGATGTGGTCAAGCAGAAAACCCACCGATGCTCTTCTGTCGCCCACTGGTTCCTCCATCCCGCTCCCAGCGAGTCGCCCTTGATATAGGAGCAAGCCTTCACATCTATAGACATGAACACCGCAGTGTGTTTGCTGCACAAACCCAAAGCGAGGCTGGCGCGCGTGTGCGCCGCGCTGCTGTGGCTGCATGCGTCCTGGTGGACGGTGTGCGCGGCGGATGGAGAGGATCAATTCAGCGCCGAGGTGAGTGAAGTCGGCCTCGGATCTCTCAGCATCTGCTGGTGCCTTGAGGAAAGAGAGAGAGAGAGAGAGAGAGCTACACATCGGCAGCGCATCACTCATCACGTTACAAACACTGCGCTGTTATTATTATTATTATTATTATTATTATTATTATTATTATTATTATTATTATCTTCATCATCACACAACCTCAGTTTTTTTCTTCAACCTTAAGAAACTGAAATGGTCGATGGGACAGGCTGTTAAATTTAATTCTATTCGTGTCTATTCTATTGTCCTGCGTTATGTCCAGTTCATTTTGTTCTATTTTTTCCCCACCGTCACGCAAATCCCAGCTCTAACATTAATGGAATTTTGGAAATCAGGTTCCATTCGAAGCTATTCTATTTTTTTTTTTTAATTCTGCTCTGTTCCTCTGCTTCATTTCAGTTCTGTTCTATTCGATCATATCATCGTTTATTTTTCACTATTGCCTTCGTCACTGAATTTAGACGGAATGGCATTTTATTCCATTCTACCCCGTTCTGTTCTGTTCTACAAACTATAGGCATTTCTCTTTTATTCCTTTAGAGAATGAACAGAATATAACTGTCATACTGTCATTTCAGACCAGCTTCTATTCTATTCTATTCTATTCTATTCTAATCGATCATCTGTTTTAATATTTTCTTTTCTGAGTAGTTTTGTTGTATTCTTTTCCATATGATCCTACTTGGCTTTAAATGTCATTTAAATGACAAATACAAATCAGCTGACAGAGCAATTCTTTACTATTCTATTCGAATCTAGTCTTGTCTACTCAGTTCTTTGTGTTTTGTTCTATTTCATTCCATTTTAATCCGACTTGGCTTTGGATGTTCTTTACATGCAAATCAGTTGACAGGACAACATGTTCTATTCTATTCTATGGCCATCCCTAGTTTATTCCATTAACTTGTAGATTTCTATGGTGAATAAGTGTGGGGCTTCTACTGTCATAGGTTGCAGATAAAATGAAAGTCTATTCTATTCTATTCTATTCTATTCTATTCTATTCTATTCTATTCTATTCTATTCTATTCTATTCTATTCTATGACTTTTTTCTGATATATAGTTTATGGTTAATCCTTGCCCACTCAGCTTTAAATGCCCTTCTGGAGTACAAATCATCTGGCAGGACATCATGTTCTTTTCTGTTCTTCATTTCTGTTCTACTCTGTTCAATTTTGTGTTATTTTACACTAATTTTGCCTTAGAATTACTTGAGCTGTAAAATATAAAGAACTCAAATTAGTTGTATTCTAGCCTATCCTATTCTATTCCATCCTATTCTACTCTATTCTTTGTGTTTTGTTTTTATTCCATTTTAATCCGACTTGGCTTGGAATGTTGTTTACATGCAAATCAGCTGACAGGACAACATGTTTTATTTTATTCTATTCTATTCTATTGTATTCTGTTCTATGGCCATTCCTGTTTTCATTCCATTAACTCTTATAGATTTCTGTGGTGAGTAAGTCTGGGGCATCTACTGTCATAGATTGCAGATAAGATAAAAGTCTATTCTATTCTATTCTATTCTATTCTATTCTATTCTATTCTATTCTATTCTATTCTATGTTCAATCCTTTCCTACTCAGCTGTAAATGTCCTTCTAGAGTACAAATCATCTGACAGGACAACAATTCAATTCAATTTTATGCTGATTTATATTAATTTTATCTTATAATTGCTTGGGCTGTAATATACACAGAAACTATTTCTATTCTATTCTATTCTATTCTATTCTATTCTATTCTATTCTATTCTATTCTATTCTCCTTACCCAGCGAGCAGCACTGACGTCTGTTATGTTAAATAACATTCACAATGCTATATTAACACCATGTCAGCTAACTCAACTCTAATAAACTCCAGATCTATTCATATCGTATAATCATGAACGCCTTTTTTCCGTTCCCGAGCGCAGGCTGGGCTGCAGCGGGTGGGAGGACAAGGTGTAGGCTGCGCGCTGTAATGTGACAGCTCTATTATTGGCCCAGACCCTTCATTTACACTTCTGTTGTTTTTTTTATTGTACTGTAAGCCATTGTACAGGCACTCATTTAGTGACGTGCCAATAAATAACCGGATATAAACGGAGAGAAAATGAGGCTTTAAATAGTCTCACAGTCCGGGTGCTGCAACGATAAAAGTGCAGCACATGAAGAAATAAGGTGTTATGTAATCTGCCTGCTTTCTCTGTCCTATATTTTTTGGGGGCTAAGCGTGATGCGAAGGCTTGTTGAGACGTTATAGTGGAGGAGGACGTGCATCAGGAAATGGTTTCAGATTTTAGCATTGTATTGGCAGAAAGGATTCTTTAGAATGATGCCTAAAACTTTTTCATAGATCAAACTGTTTTTGTTGTTACCACAAAGAACTGAAAATTGTATGTGACGTCATATGTAAACGGATCACTGTGGAAAAATCCTGATCGATTTTACAGTGGAAACAACAAAAAAAAGGTCATGGATCGAATGTTTTTAGGACAGCGCTTCACAATTAGGGGTTTCTAAAGTCTTCACACTGGTAAAAAAAAAAAAAAACACAACTCATCATTATTTTTATTATTATTCTATTTATTATAGAACTGTTGAAGCCTAGTGGTTATTAAAAGTTAGTTAGTTGCGCTACTAGTAGTTAAAGGTCACATGATTTCAGTGGGTTTAATCCAAACTTGATATGAAATCTGCCTAGAAATAACGACCACTTGGTCAAATGAGTGTTGTGTAGATGTAAGGTTCTGGAATAAAAAAAAATCTGTTGCATTAATAAATAATGTATAAATATATATATATATATATATATATATATATATATATATATATACACTATATTGCCAAAAGTATTCGCTCACCTGCTTTGACTCGCATATGAACTTAAGTGACATCCCATTCCTAATCCATAGGGTTCAATATGACGTCGGTCCACCCTTTGCAGCTATAACAGCTTCAACTCTTCTGGGAAGGCTGTCCACAAGGTTTAGGAGTGTGTTTATGGGAATTTTTGACCATTCTTCCAGAAGCGCATTTGTGAGGTCACACACTGATGTTGGACGAGAAGGACTGGCTCTCAGTCTCCGCTCTAATTCATCCCAAAGGTGTTCTATCGGGTTGAGGTCAGGACTTTGTGCAGGCCAGTCAAGTTCATCCACACCAGACTCTGTCATCCATGTCTTTATGGACCTTGCTTTGTGCACTGGTGCACAGTCATGTTGGAAGAGGAAGGGGCCAGCTCCAAACTGTTCCCACAAAGTTGGGAGCATGGAATTGTCCAAAATGTCTTGGTATGCTGAAGCATTCAGAGTTCCTTTCACTGGAACTAAGGGGCCAAGCCCAGCTCCTGAAAAACAACCCCACACCATAATCCCCCCTCCACCAAACTTTACACTTGGCACAATGCAGTCAGACAAGTACCGTTCTCCTGGCAACCGCCAAACCCAGACTCGTCCATCAGATTGCCAGATGGAGAAGCGCGATTCGTCACTCCAGAGAATGCGTCTCCACTGCTCTAGAGTCCAGTGGCGGCGTGCTTTACACCACTGCATCCGACGCTTTGCATTGCACTTGGTGATGTATGGCTTGGATGCAGCTGCTCGGCCATGGAAACCCATTCCATGAAGCTCTCTGCGCACTGTTCTTGAGCTAATCTGAAGGCCACATGAAGTTTGGAGGTCTGTAGCGATTGACTCTGCAGAAAGTTGGCGACCTCTTCGCACTATGTGCCTCAGCATCCGCTGATCCCGCTCCGTCAGTTTACGTGGCCTACCACTTCGTGGCTGAGTTGCTGTCGTTCCCAAACACTTCCACGTTCTTATAATACAGCTGACAGTTGACTGTGGAATATTTAGGAGCGAGGAAATTTCACGACTGGATTTGTTGCACAGGTGGCATCCTATCACAGTTCCACGCTGGAATTCACTGAGCTCCTGAGAGCGACCCATTCTTTCACAAATGTTTGTAAAAACAGCCTGGTTGATGAAAACAAACTGCTTGATTTTATACACCTGTGGCCATGGAAGTGATTGGAACACCTGATTCTGATTATTTGGATGGGTGAGCGAATACTTTTGGCAATATAGTGTATATATATATATATATATATATATATATATATATATATATATATATATATATATATATATATACATACATACATTATTTATTATATATATAATGTATAAATATATACATTATATATATATATATGCACTCTATATTGGCAAAAGTTTTGGGACACCCCTCCAAATCAATTCAGGTGTTGTTTTTCAGGGGTTGGGCCCTAACCCTAACCCCTTAGTTCCAGTGAAAGGAACTCTTAATGCTTCAGCTTCATACCAAGACATTTTGGACAATTTCAGGCGCCCAACTTTGTGGGAACAGTTTGGGGATGACCCCTTCCTGTTCCAACATGACTGTACACCAGTGCACAAAGCAAGGTCCATAAAGACATGGATGAGTGAGTTTGGTGTGGAGGAACTTGACTGTCCTGCACAGAGTCCTGACCTCAACCCCATAGAACACCTTTGGGATGAATTAGAGTGGAGACTGTGAGCCAGACCTTCTCGTCCAACATCCTCACCTCACAAATGCTCCTAGATTGGAATGGTCCAAAAATTCCCATAAACACACTCCTAAACCTTGTGGAAAGCCTTCCCGGAAGAGTTGAAGCTGTTATAGCTGCAAAGGGCGGGACAACTCCATATTACATTCATGTGCATGTGAAGGCAGACATCCCAAAACTTTTGGCAACATAGTGTATGTAGTGCTGATGGGGTTCAAGGAATTTATTTTACAGTGAGGAAAAATAAAAACTAGCCCTTTTTAAGAGTGCTATGGTCTAATCCTAGACAAATAGGGTACTAAACTGTACATATGTACCTTTAACGTTCCCTTTAAAAGTGGGATGTACCTTTAAAGCTTTAACCTAAAAATTAATTGCGTACCCCAATATCCATGTTTCCAGGTGAAAGATCCATGTTAAAGGGATGAAATATGAGTGCCTATCTAGTGGATAAGAAAGGTGCTACTTTTTTCTCGGACAGTATTATATTGCCTCCACATTCATTGCCCTTGTTAACAATCATATGTGATTCCTCTCGCCCACTTTTTTACTCAGTCCTTCCCATGTAACACCGTTGTACTGACTTTTTTATTATCTTAGTCTTAGTCCTAGGCAGAGTTGGGAAACTATAGATCAGAGGAAGAGAGAGAGAAAAAGAGAGAGAGAGAGAGAGAGAGAGAGAGAGAGTGTGTGTGTGTGTGTGTGATAAGGAAGGTGATGGTGCGTAGCTACTCTGCAGGCAGAAATCTGCTACAGTGAAGAAGTACCTCAGAGAGCAACAAACTCAGCGGTTCAACCATGAGCAACTCTGTTAATCCATGTACTAAACTAATAGAAGTGGGTCAAAGACACAATGTGACCAAAGGTTATACTTATATTTATACATCATTAGAACATCGTTTCACTAACACGCCACTGTTGGTGTTTACAGAAAGGAATGTGCCATTAACAATGAAGAAATCAAGTGCAAAAGGTATATTGCGTACAAAAAGTTAGACTGCAGAAGTCACAGTTCAGAGTTAAAGTATTAATATAGGCTAGATTGTGTCTATTTTCGCATTCGCTGGATAGGTTAGCAGTTAAGGGTCAAGGTTCCAAGCAAGTGACCCCGAATCCCAAGACTGGCAAAGACACTACTGAGTCTCTTAACTGCTCAGCTCGAAATAGCTTCTACCCTACTTTCTCCGAAACAATCTGCATACACTCCATATTCAAAAGTTTGTGCACACCTGACCTTCACACCCGTATGTGGCTCTTCCTCAAACCTAAAAGCACACAGTTGTATAGAATGTCTTTGTATGCTTGTAGCATTATAATTTCCCAAACCTGCTCCAGCATGACAAGGTCCTTGGATATAATGTGAGATCTATGAAGACATAGGTTAGGGTGGAGGAACGTCTCAATGTTCCTGCACAGATCCCTGACTCTGACTCAACCCCAATACACCCTTGGGATGAACTGGAATTCTGACTGAACCCCAGACCGTCTGACTTAACATCGGTGTCTGATGTCTCAAGTGGAAAAGCTTCCCTGAAGAGTGGAGTTTATTACAACTGCAAAGGGGAATAAATCTGGACTGGGCTGCATATATATGGGCGTAAATATTTGGCCAAAGGGTCCAGACACAGAGCAGGAATCTTTAGCTATGTTTAGGAAGGTATTGCAGCAACAGCTACCTTTTAATGTCTAATTGTTTTTGAATCTGAGGCCAAAGAATAAGCGCATTCTTCAGTATCCAATTATCCTTAATGTTAATATTTGTTCACATGACCTGTCCAGGGTGTACCCCTGCCTTTTGTTCAATGTGTGCTGGGATAGGCTCCAGCAGATCCCTGTGAGCCTAATTAGCAATAAAGCGGGTATAGAAAATGGATGGATGGATGATCACCTTTCCTTCAAGCCATGCTGTCACTTTACCAATCATACTAGAGAGCCCTGATTTAATATGTAGACCGTAAATCCAGCTGTAGTACGTTTTCAGATTTGTTTGCTCCCGTATCTCGTATCTGTTATTGATTTGGAACACTTTACTTGCTTATTTTAACTTTCTTCTGAGTTCCATTCCCAATATCTTACAGTATTTCAGCATGTGATTTTGTGCAAAGCGCTGGGAGTCACACAGTTGATTAAAGACAGAAAATAAGGATGAAACAGGATTTGGCTCCACAGTATGAGGCAAAGTGAGACAGGGACAGCGAGAGGGATTGGATTAGCTGGTACATATCCGTGACTCTGCAGCTGGTTCCTCAGTGCAGCTACTTAGCAGACGACAGCTGGGGACCAAAATATCTGCTTTGGCACTTCTGATGATCGGCTGGTTTCAAGCGTAACCTCAGAACAGCTTCTTTATGAATGGAAGCAGGTTAGATAACTTGGGTGATAATGTAAGAAGAAATGGAAGATTATGACTTAAGAGGATTTTAAGTGTAAAGTCTTGTGCAATCTCTTGCTATTGACCAGTGGTGCAATTTAACAATTTATCTACATTTCCTTCCAAAATGGAACATTTTAAGAGCTCTCAATCATTTATTATGTAGAATGAAGCCTCAGGGGTCATATCACCATAAGTGGGAGTAGAACCTGTCTGGTTTGCCTTGCAATCTAAAGCGATTTTTGGTCCTGTATGGCAGATTAAACCTTATTTGTATATAACTGTATCTGACAGCTGACGTAGCTCTGTTATTTCGTAGCTGTATTGCTAGTTACTGAGCTTACTAGGTAGCAGGTCCATACTTTAGTTTAAAGGAAGTAATGTAGAAAATGCCTAAACTTGGTGTAGGTTTTATTGATGGAAGGTAGATTATGTAATCATGAACGTATTACAAAAATATAAGTCAAAGTTTAGGAAATCAACATTTAATCATGAACTAAACATAGAACAGGTGTACACAGCTGGACAACAAACCAATGACAGGACAGAGGGCGGAGTCAGGATCCAAACAAAAATTCTTGATGCTTGTTGCCAAGGCAACCGCAATGCAAACGGTGAATCTGTGACAATTGCCAAACAAATCAAATCGATGTTCGTTTCCCTGCCAACATCCAGCGCATTAAAAATAAATAGCTCCTAAACCTGTGCTGCAAGTGGCCACATGTGAGTTGATACACACTTCTGAGTCATAAGGCGAAGTCGACGAGGGAATGTTAAAAGCAATATTAAAATGCAAGAGATGTCCTCCAGAGGAGTGTGTAGGGTATGAAATCTAAGCCTTTAAGCCTACTCAAATATGTGATTTGCATATTATGAGAGAAACACGCATACAAGTAGACACACACACTTGTATTACTGTAGGAATCGACATCCAGGGGCCCATAACAATTCACTGTCTCCATAAAAAGAAGAATAGAATGTAACTGGCTGGGGATGAGGGAGCGATTGAGGAAGATGTCCCGGTTCCGAGCCAGGTGGAGGCCCAGGGGATCCGTTCACAAATAGAACTGGCCTATCAGTTTGAAATATTTTTGGATTTGTCCCAGAAGTAGTTTTTTTTTTTTTTTATCCTAGACACCACAGCTGACTGTTTATATTAAACATCTGAAGACATCATCATAGTGTAGCATGACCCAGATAGCGGTATTTTTAGCTATACTATACATACAGCTTTATAAGGCTCTATGGATTTTGTTTTCATTGAATTGTGGTGATGTTGACAGAATTCAGTAGCACAGAAAGGATTATTTTAAAAAATATATCCTAATGATGTAAATGGGAGCCAATGGGGGGAAATTGTTGCTGTTTTCTCTGGGTGGGAGGGGCATCATGTGTCCTGCCACAGTTTCCCAGCAACACTAGCCAATAATGACCATCTGTGAGCTCATGTATGCGGAGGAGGGCAGTCTGCCCTCTAGATTCTGACTGGGATAAAGCAACCAACATAAAAAAAGGACCAAAAAAAATGAATAATATCATTTTTAAAATAGCTTTTAGAGAATATTTTTAAAATAAAATTGACATCTAATGTATTTTCAGGTGCGGTTGATTTCTTTAGTACATATCTACATTACTCTTGGTGCAACTTTAATGTAAAGAAAATGCTGAACAAATAAAAATGTCTTGGCTAATCAGACACGATGTACGCATGTTGCCCTTTGACCTGGGCTTCTGTATGGAAGTGTTGTGTTATGTTACATTACAGTGTGCTTCCTCACCTAAAACTAACCCCGGGGAGGAGTAATGCTTTTGCGAAGGAGCCCCGTTCTTATCTGAGCTCAGTCCAGCTCATTTAACTGTCAAAGCCAGATTAAAGTTGATGTATAGTTACCAGCGTCACCTCATTACTCAGACACACACTCTGTTCCATTTCCACTTTCTCCAGATAAGAAGTTTCCTGCGACTCAGCAGGATGAATTAAACGATGACTTGCAAAACTTGCAGGAACGTCACGGAAGAAGAAGAAGAAGAAGAAGAAGAAGAAGAAGAAAATGTCGAATGCTGATTGAAATATGTCAGTTGAACCTAATTTTAAAAATAAATTGCTCTGCATTTGATGATTTATCCTCTTCGGAAGCAAACTTAAGATCTAATGCTTAGCATCACAGATACAGTACATAACAAAACTAGCATGACCTGCATCGTCTCCTGATGTGCTCAGGATCCACAGCATTTTCACAGCTTATTATCCTGATCTTTCATTTCTGAAGGTTCATTTTAATGATGAAAATCAGCAAATCTGCCCAGAAACAGAAAGCATGTCATGGAGAACTGACATCACGTGCCTGTGTGTATCTGAGGAACCGATTGTAATCTATCCCAACCTGGACACAAAGCTGTTTATAACAAAAAGGAGTGAACGATCCTGGACCCTCGATTTCTGCACGAATCCGGGTGGTTAATAACGTCCTCTGGGCATCGGGCTTCTCTGGAGAAGGATGCTAATCGATACTAGAAGTCAAGTGTTGGAAATGTTGCTTCGTTCTGTGTTTTATGGCGTAGTTTGCTATTGATTTGACATTAAGACTCTGGCAGCCTTTACATATATTAAAGGCTTATTAAAGTCACATTTACCTGCTGATTTATGAAGCGGTCACAACGGATGAGGATTTTTTTTGGAAGTGTGTTTATTTGAATGGGTGAAGATAACCTATGGCAAATCTGGTAGCGGTTTATTTTGCATTCATCTGGATTCAGCCATATAGATTGATAATGTTTCAGTGAGTCTAATCATTTAGTTTAGCTTACCGCTTTCAGCACTATATCTAAACATAGACATGGCCGGAAGAGGCCACTTTTACGATCATAAACTTATGAGGAATGAATTTTTCTTTTAACAAAAACAGCCTAAAACTTCGGATAATAAAAGCATATGATTGAATTCATGCTAACAAATAGCTCAGACGTTAACTCACTAACTCACACTTACAGTAAGGAGTCACTTTCTACATCACTAACTACATAGCCGTTTCTACTACTGGTTGCCGTATTGATAACGTATGCTGCTAAAATGAAATATTCTGGAGGGAGATTTGGCGTTTGTGTATAAAATTCAGCAGTGTATATATGCATCATATACGAGATAAAGGAGAAGCACAGCGTGAGCTCTGTGACGCTCTTTGCCTACTGGCTTCACTCGCATTGCTAGTCGCTGCACCGAGTCGCTCCGTATTTGCATAGCATTCAACTTTACTCAGCTTTGTTGCATCACAGGACACGCCCACATCTAGTCCCTAACGCTCGCTGTCAATCATGTCCCCAGAAGTCATCGCTCTGCTGTTGAAATTGAACGATCTCTGGTCACTCTGGTCATCTCTGTGCAAGTCGCTGTATGTGTTATGAAGCATTACATAGAATAACTTTATATATATATATAGAATCTGTCAGCGTTGGAAGCATGGACCAATAGAAGTAGAGAAACTGATAAATTAATATCGCTTGAAGAATATTCTTCTGGCCCTCAGTCAAAATAAATGATGAATAAATCAGAAATATTCAGTTCAGAAATATTCGGTTAATGATGGCGAATTATATTTGAGTCACGATATTAAGTGCTGACACTGGAGACTCCTTTCATAAACTCCATCATACTCACACTTTCGGTACCAAATATCAACACAATTTTAATCCACTTATTATTAGTTTTGTGACATTTCCACCATAGTGAATTAATCGTCACTGTGGAAACGATAATATATTAGAATATGCCGTTATAGAAAACCGACCAATCAGATTGAAGAATTTAGCAGCATTGTGTAAAAACCATATATCACCACATGACTGGTCTATAAATAAATATATAAATAAAAGCTTTCCATGGCCCAATCTTCGTCTTAACTTTGACAAAACGCAGAGCTAACATCTAACCTGCGCTTATTTTCAGCCTGTGAAAGAAGCTGTGAATGAAGACTCCATTTTTAATCACAGCTGTGTCACAGGAACATGGGTGCAAATAGACAACACATTATTCTCCTCACACAGCCTGATGTGTAGGAAAGGATATATATCGCAAAACACTGCTCTGGGAACCGAAGAGAGCTTTAGTGTTTGTCCGAATGTTGTAAAGCCTTAATGAGATTTATTTATTTTTATATATAAATATGTGGATAAGCAGTTGTGTAAATAAGGTGAGCATTATTTGGTGTTAACTAATCTCTCGGAAAACAGATGGAATGGTAAGAGAGAAGAGAGGCTGAGGCCTTTCAAGCCCAGACTGTAGATTGGTTGAGGGACGGTATATATATATATATAGATAGATAGATAGATAGATAGATAGATAGATAGATAGATAGCACAGGGTCAGCCATAATGCAGCACCTTTGGAGCAGTGAGGGTTTAAGGACCTTGCTCAAGAGCCCAACAGTGGTGTCTTAGCAGTACTGGGGCTTGAACCCTGATCCTCTGATCAACAACCAACAACAGGTGATTTCACAGAATGAGTGAAATACCCCTTACATTTGTTCTCCATTTGGTGTGACAGCTCCATATCATCCCCAGAGGTTAAGATGTGAAACACAGTAAAGGGTATAATGATTATGAATTATCCTTTTTCCTCTAAAATGCCTTTGGAGGGGAAAATAAATTCGACTGAAGTCACAATTACAGAAAAATGATGCCGACAGATAACGGAGAGGTTTTTTTTTCTTTAAATAAAAGGGTTACAGAAACCCAGTGCTTTGCTCCTGATGAATAGAGATTACTTCATCGTTGACGTATTGCTAGATAATTCTCTTACCATGTTTCCCTTTTCCTCGTCAGGTTTGGTTACAGAGGTACGGCTACCTCCAGTCCACGCAGCCCAACATGGCCGCCCTGCACTCGGCTATGAGCATGCAGTCAGCCATCGCCTCCATGCAGCGTGTCTACGGCCTCAACGTCACGGGATATTTAGACACCAGCACTATAAAGTGAGTACACACACACACACACACACACACCGGTAAGACATCCCAGACAGAGGTTATAGTGGAGGTTGTGGAGTTATTTTTCCCATACTGAATCAATCTATTAATTTATTCAGGTCACGAGAAACAAAATCCTGTCAACGTTTAAATAAAAAAATAAATAAAAACCCCTGTCAAACCCATCTAGAGAACACAGCTGATGAATCATGCATTAGAGAATTCGAGCATCTCCAAACACTTGGCTTTATGATTAAGATATATAATATGGCTATTTTAGTCTGGGTTAAAAAAAATTTCTCCCCCTCTTTTATGTCTGTGTATTTTTCCCCACAATTATAAAAGAACTGTATATATATATATATATATATATATATATATATATATATATATGTGTGTATATATTCATAGCTAAATCAGAATCCACAACTGCAGAAAAATGTCGAGATGGACAGCAAGGGCAGCACGTACTGGTGTCATGTGGTCAATAATGCACAAAACTATCAGCATTATTGACCACATGACACTAGTACGTGTTGTTTGGTCTTTATCCATCATCCAGTTTGGTTGAGTCTGTTCCCACTCGAGCCTCAGACTCTGGTTCGTGGCTAACAGAAGTGTTGTCATCTGCCCTTGCCGTCCATCTCGACATTTTTTTTTGCTGTATTGTGCTTTTGAGATGCTTTTCTGCTCACCACAGTTGTGGTTTCTGACTTAACCGGGAATAATGGAACAAGTGGAATAACTGTTGTTCCCTAAAATCATCAAATCAAAGTGAACATTCCTGTCTTATTCTCATAACCTAGATTTTTCGATTGGTACATTTTTTCAACGTGTCCTTTTTTCGTAAATGGATATGATCATCATCATCTGAGTCATTTACCTACTGAGTCATGCTTTAATCCCAGAACAGGATGTGCTGTGGAAAAACATGTACACATGACTCATTTCTATGCTTCAGTATTAAAATCGGGTATTTAAAAGGCAATTATTTGCAGAGAAATTCATTGGGCTGTAAGCGTATCAGAATTGCGGCGTTTTAATAATGCATCGACGGCACACTAAAGCGGCACACTGAAGTGTATAAAATCGCTGAGCAGTCAGTAATGAGCGGCTCTAAACAGACACAGCAAAAGCCTGCTACCAGTCGATATTTTAACCTTGAGGGCGTTTCACAATCTCTTCAAAGCTTAGATCTTAGAAATGATATTCAGCAGTTTTTGCTGCTAGAAGCACTGCGAAACAGTCAATCGGGTGCCTGGAACAGCCGTGTGTGTGTGTGTGTGTGTGTGTGTGAGACTGTTCTGAATACTGATTCCATGAGCCATAGTATGAAGGGTGCATTTTAATATATTTAGAGTCAGTATATTTGAACATTTTGATTTTTTACCCCTGCAGTATAATTCACTGCAAAAGAGCTCAGTATTGCTTTATATTGTTTCATGACATCTTCAAGAAGGTGCGAGGCCACGCCTCCTTTCCTGTGACTGACAGGAGATCAAGTCATTCCCTCCAGGATTTTGACATTTTTTCTATTTTGGTTTGTGATTGTTGCATCCTAAAGTGCTTGATATTTTTGTTGCTTATTTCAAAATTCATTCATTCATTCATTGTCTATACCCGCTTATTCCTAGGACTCCTAGGGTCACAGGGGTCTGCTGGAGCCTATCCCAGCGCACATAGGGCGAAAGGCAGGGGTACACCCTTGACAGGTCTATTACAAAATTTGTGATGCTAATTTTTTGTGGAAAATTATTTGAATTGGTGAAACTGCAAGCAAAGGATTCTTCTTTTAAACTCCTCCCAGTGAAGACACATGTGTAATGACTTCCTAGGATATCTGTCCACAAGTTGCATCCACGTAAATAGAAGAAAAATGCTGAAGGCTGTCTCGTTATGATGTCACATGACGCGTCTCGGGCATTTCGAAAAATGGCAAGCTCCTCAGGACCTCACATCTGCAATCACTAAATCAACAAATCCTGGAGGGTCTGTTAAGTCGACAATTAAACAGAACATTTATCGAAACGTTCTAAATAATTGTGCAGGAGTAATAAACAGAGCTTGTGCTTGTAATATCAGACCGATACAGACCTTGAATCTTTGTTGATCAGTCTGACCTTCCTCACAGGTGGATGAAGAAGCCCAGATGTGGAGTCCCCGATCAGGTGAGGAGACAGTCAGGCTCACAGTCACGGACACGCCGCTACGCGCTCACCGGACAGAAGTGGCAGCGCACGCACATCACATACAGGTGAGAGTTTCGTATTCGTCTATAATGCGAAATAAAATATCATATATACATAAGTATAATGTTACACAATAACAAAGAACCAAGTACTGTGTGTTTTATTCATATTATAATAAAAGCAATTCAACATTTTTTAGTAAACAATGATTTCTTTTCGTACTTTTTATCCATTTATAGCTACATTTAATTATATCGCAGCTAAAAGCTATAATAACACAAAGAAATGCAGCTTCATCAAAGTACTTTTTATCCGTTTATAGTTACGTTTAATTCAATAGCAGCTATAAACTATAATAACACTGAGAACAATTCAGCTTGCCATGTTAATATTACAGCTTTACCTTTAACTGGTGCAAAGCTCTGACACCAGAGAGTCCTTCCATTAACGTTTTTAATTCCATAAACGTCTCCTTACGTAAAACTTCACCATATCAATAATTATACGTTTTCGTTAAGTTGCGAAATACATTTAATATTGATGGGGAGCGTCCGTAATACAACTCCCTGAGTAAACTGTTACTATGGAAACGGTAACATTTTAGAAACAGTGCATTGATATAAACCTGTGATTTGCCTCCCAGCCAGATATATATATATATATATATATATATATATCTAAATCTGATATATATATATATATATATATATATATATATATATATCTAAATCTGATATATATATAAATCTGATTGGTACTTTTTGACCAATCAGATTTGAGAATTTAACAGCTTGACCGAGCAGAGCAAACAAAATGATGCAGAATTTCATCCATGTGGCGATGTCCATTTTCTAACAGATCTAGGATGTTCCAATAGAAAGGTCAGATTCTAAAATAATATAATAATAAACAATTATCCATTCTTTGTTTTTACGTTTTAAAATGACGCAGTTGACGTTCAAAAGCGTTTGACTAGAACCTTCAGTTTGGTTCGGAATGAGCTACAGTGCTAACTTAAGACTGACTCGAGCTAACTGACTCAAGGACGTTTGAGGCGGATTGTGTCCACTGGTCACAAAATCCTTGACTCCTTTCCAATACTTCACACTGCAGCGGAGATATACTCAAGCATAAAATAACCTCCAACAGTGACTTTAGCCTTCATCATTTCCTGAAGATTATTCTTTGAAGGGAAATGGAGGGTGTTCTCACCTCAATTTAGACTCGGCTGGTTACAGCGGGCGATAACGGAAAATGATTTATTCAAATCTGCTGCTTTTTTTTTTCTTCTAATTGACGAGCCGCCTACGCAGACGGAACGTAAATGAGGCCGAAGTCTGGCAGCTGTTGACGGCTCTTTAACGAGACGGAGGGAGAGAGAGAGAGAGAGAGAGAGAGAGAGAGAGAGAGAGAGAGAAGTGAATGAATGAGCAGAAGGAGATTTTCGGCTTCTTCCTGTCTGTCAGCCGGAGATAAAGCCTTCATGGTGCAAAGTTCGGCGGCGCCACCAAGTTCACTTTGGAGCTCTTAGAAAAGTGCAGGCTGAAAAAAAACAACAACAACAAATAACTTTTCTGTTTGTTCTACGTGGAGGCAATCCGTCATCTTAATAGGCCGCTACGAACTCTGTGCAAGTGCTTGGCCTTTTGTGCTGGGATTTTTTTATAATGGTTATGATAATGATTTGGAAAGAAGAAACTGGTCCTTGGTCAGAGGACCAAAAAAAAAAAGGAAAGAAAGAAAATCAATAGTCAGTGTACCTGTTTTAAAGCAGTGGGAATATGTCTTACTAAAGATGGCTGTATTTTGAGTGCCCTTATAATTGATCCTTCTAACGTTGAGCTATTCCATGTGGACGAATTTAGATGTAGGTTATTTATTTCATTTAGTGCTTGCCAAATGATGCTCAAGTGGTACATTACCTTATCATACGTAGGTACCCTTTCATCATGTGATACTTAAGCACTTAAACACAACGTACATTAGGTTACAAGAGATCAGGGGTTTTAGTTGTGGTTCGATACTGAAGCTTGATAAGGCCAGCTGTCCAAAATGTGCTTCGTATATATACACGAGATTAATGTTTTTCTCAAAAGACAATTAATGCAGTGAACCTGGAATTGTGTTTGGGGGTTAATGCTGCCTTCAAGTACTAGCGGAAATAACACAAATCCCAGTTTCTTGCTAAGCAGTTGCACATGAATAAGAAGAACTTATGACTAAGTTACCTGGGCTTCCGAGATGGGAGGAGTCCTACACTTTTAACGTGGTGAACAAGTGTACAGTTTTACACCATGACAATAGCTTGTATTTGACCAAAAATTCCATTAACATCTGCAAGCTGGCTAACTAAATACGATCAGTATTTCAGTATTACACCTGATATCAGTATATCAGGTGTAAAGAAGTAAATGAAACAAGAAAAAATAAAAATACATTTGAATGAACATCCATGTTCCGTGTTCTTTCCTAAAACATACCCGTAATTACCACTTCAGAAGTGGGAAGTAGGACAATTCCAGTGAAGGTAGCCTAAGTGTCGAGTTCAACTTTTTAAACCAAAAGGTGTTAGAATGCTTGAATCTGATTGGCCAGAAGGTGTGAATTATTTCCATATAAAAGGTGGCTAGGATGTTGTGAACGATATGTTTAAATGTTAATCCGGTTGCTATAGTAACGGCTCATACACAGGGACATGTCACATAATCTAAGTATTTGAGTGAGGTAGGATTCCCAACAAAAGAGCTGCTGTCTCTTCAAGGAGTCTGAACACATAATATTCAGCAGAAGCCTTACATAAAAGGTATAAAAAAGACAAATTCCAGGCATAGTCAAGCCTAATACATCCTGTTTCTCCTCCAGTATAAAGAACGTGACCCCTAAGGTGGGCGCGCGGGAGACTCACGAAGCCATCCGGAGGGCATTCGATGTGTGGCAGAGCGTTACGCCGCTGAACTTCGAGGCTGTCCCCTACAGCGCCCTGGAAAGCGGTAAGCGCGATGTAGACATCACTATCATCTTCGCATCCGGTTTCCACGGCGACAGCTCTCCGTTTGATGGAGAGGGAGGCTTTTTGGCTCACGCCTACTTTCCCGGGCCTGGGATCGGAGGAGACACGCATTTCGACTCTGATGAACCCTGGACCCTGGGCAACCCCAACCATGATGGTGAGAGAACGGCAGGTTAGGGGCTTTTTTGTTGTTTGTTTGTGCAAGTCGTCCCATTTCACTCGATCATTGTAGCGATCTGGATGACAGCAAAGAATAACTTCAACAGTTTTCCACATGGTGTTAATGTATTCCATTAACTTCAGTGTTGTGCTGGAGCTACAAGGTTAATAAAAGTTGAAGTGTAAGCAATGTAATGATATTCTATTGTATAAATATTTTTCTTAAACCAAATCCAGTTCCTCTGTGATTTCAGTCAGACTTGCTGATTCATTTTATTTCAAAAGCAGAACAGTAGCAAAAACTGTAAATTCTTCCGCTAAACTGTACCTACTACTGGGGGATGTGGTAGCTTAGTGGCCAAAGTATTGAACTAGTAAGCTGAAGGTTGTGAGTTTGAGTCCCAGATCCACTATACCACCTCTGCTGGGACCCTGAGCAAGTTCCATAACCCTTACCTGCTCAGTTAAAAATGTAAGTCACTCTGGATAAGTGTGTCTGCCCAGTGCCAGAAATGTTAACTTGGACAAACAGAAGAAAACTTTCTGGTATAATGTTTTTCACCTCTTGAAGGGTTTGGAGAGAAAATCAAAAAGTTGTGTAAACAAAAAACGCTGTGTGCACTCTAAGAGTTGCAATTGTAAATGTCTGATTTGTAAACCCAGGTAATCGATGATGTTATAGAAATAGAAAATAAAAATAGGGGAAAAAATAGAAAAAAGAAATGCAATAAAATAAGTACTTGAAGAAGTCTTCTGGCTTGTGGTAGCTTAGTGGTTAAGATATTAGCCCACTTATTGGAAGGTTGTGAGTTTGAATCCCAGGTCCACCAAGTGGTTACAGTATCTCCAGCCCTTAAGCAAGAATCTCAACCCTCGATTGGTCAGTTGTATAAAAATGAGATGAAGTGCAAGTCACTCTGGATAAGGGTGTCTGCCAAATGGTGTCCTGAAATTGACCTATCTCTGAATGTCGATGATCAGCTACATTGTTTGTTCGACCGTCCTGCTTATGTTTGTGATTTTGTAACCGTTTTGTCCATGTTTGTTTGTGTGTCAGTGTGAGTCTATGTTTGTATGGCCAAATTGACAAGACGACGTTGTCGGAGACGTGTTGTTTGTAATGCACATCCATTAGCCGAGAGGTAATCAGATTCTCATTGTGCCGCGAGCCATAATAACTAGTCTGGCTGGTCGAAAAGGGCTTTTAAGACACTCCTGCGCCTGTGCTGAACATCTCCATCATGGTCATAATAGATACTGACAGCTAGGCTTCATTCTGCCATCTGCCTGAGAGACAGATAAAGCTCGGGCGTGCTTGCTCGCTTTGATACAGTCTTTATCGCTACATGAGCTTTACTTTAATGGACTTCTCGATGGTTTTGTATTCAAGGCTCTGTAAAAGGTTCTAGCCAGCATCTTGAGGTTTGGTTCTTTGGAACCCAGACACTGAGCCAAACACTAAAACTGGCTAACTGATCGGCTTGGTTTCAATTCTGCTTAATGGCCGTATCTAAGTGGCTAAGGTTGTTATAGACTTAATACATTTCCAAGGAGCAGGCCATACAAGAGCATCTCGTGAACTAAGTGATGTCATGTCAAAGTTTCGTTCCCTTTATTTATTTGGACCTAGCATTAACATGGACTCATATGAATGTGACCCAAAAATGTAGTTATAATACAGTAACATTTATATAGTCCACAATAATTGACTAGCACTAGTTTATTGGCTAGTTAAGTACACGCACTAGCAAGCTACAGTATCTCATCAGTTATAGTCTAGTTTAGCTAGCTAGCTACAGAATTTAGCTATGTCTAGAAATACAAATTTAACAAATTACAACTGTAGATATAAATTATAAATCCTTATATAACTCCTAATATCTTCACTAAGCTTTCCTAACCACTAGAAAGCACTTATAATCTCACTTCCTGGTTGCTGATAGCTATAAAGCATTTAGAATAGTTGAGAGAGCGTTATAATGCTCCAACAACCGTGTCCTGATAATACTTTTTGTTTCTTTTCTCCTCCATCCATAATTCATAGAAAAGGCTTATCTCTGCTATGCTTTTTTCGACCCATTACCATAATCTACTCAGCTTTTGTGTGTCTGAGCGTCTACTTCAGAGTGATCATACAGCTCAATCGTCCTTGTACCTTATCACAGGGAATGACCTGTTCTTGGTGGCCGTCCATGAGCTGGGCCACGCTCTGGGTCTGGAGCACTCCAACGACCCCACTGCGATAATGGCTCCCTTTTACCAGTACATGGACACAGAGAGCTTCAAACTGCCACACGACGATCTGCAAGGCATCCAGAAAATCTACGGTAACAAAAATTTATGTATAACCACTAATCCAAATGGCCATCGATTGACCTTCATCACACTGTTTAAAGCTTACAGTCGTTTATACTGCTGCCCAGTTATCGGGGTCCAAGCACTACTTAGATCTGGACCTAATATCTGAAACTAAGCTAGGAATCCTATTTTAAAACAGCAGACCGGTAGAAAAAACTCACTCGCAAATATGTACTGCGTCAGCTATACGTGGTTGAAATGAGAATAAAAGCTTCTTGAATCTTGAATGTATTTTTAATACTTACAACATCATTAGACCTCATTTGATGAATCTTTAGTAAAGTTGTGTGAAAATGTTTATAAATTAAATAACAAATCCTTGCTAGATTTATTTATTTTCTTGATCCTATATTGATAAACACCACTCAGCCTTAAATTACCAAGTCATAGCTCACATACAGCTGATATATGAATTATATCCTGCTTATTAAATGAGGCGCACGGTCAGCATCCATATCAGCGATCGGATAACACGGGCAGACAAATCTAATGAAGGTAAATCTATTCTCTGGATAATTTCAGGTCCTCCAGATAAGAACCCTCAGCCAACTCGGTTACTCACAACAGCACCCCCACCTCGCCTCCACCCTCCATCTGACCCTCGCAAACACGACCGTCAGAGCCGTCCTCATCGGCCGCCGCAGAAATCCAAACCCTCCAACCCTAACTCCAAACCCAACATCTGCGATGGAGGCTTCAACACGCTGGCCATACTGCGCCAGGAGCTCTTCGTCTTCAAGGTAGGAAGCACTGGAACCTTGGATTGTTTGCTCTACAGTCGTAAACTGAGACACATCAACTCAACTGACCCCCGCTGCTTCACAGTCTTTGTGTTCACGTTAAAATTTGATGAGTGCATTATGGTGCATTAATGTAATAAGCGTATAATGCGGGTTTCTCATTAGGATCAGTGGTTCTGGAGGGTACGTGATAACTCGGTGGTGCCTGGCTACCCTATGCAGATCAGCTACTTCTGGAAAGGGCTGCCTCCTAAGATCGACGCTGTCTACGAGAACAGCGAGGGCAAATTTGTCTTCTTCAAAGGTGCGACAGCTTTCCGTTTATCGTTTGTTTTAATGAAAGCTGCTATATATATATAAAGGACTAGCTTAAGGGAGCATGTAGCGGATAAATCCTTATGAGCTGAACTTATTAATGTCGCCAGAAGGCGAACCCGGGTTTGACATGGCAGCTCGTGACATTTCACGAATTCTTGCGTCGCTTGACAAATACTAATAACAAGGTGGATTTCTTTCTCTTGCTTTGTAAAGGCCATCGCTTCTGGGTGTTCAAGGACACCACTCTTCAGCCCACGTACCCTCAGGACATCTCGCTGTTCGGCAGCGGGATGCCTTCTCAGAACATCGAGACGGCAGTGTGGTGGGAGGACGTGGCCAAAACCTATTTTTTCAAAGGGGACAGGTGAGTCAAGCCTGCTTACTATTTTCGAACAAGACACAGAGCTGAGACTTTTAAGCTTAAGAAATGGTTGCTATAGCTCTGTTTTTTTTTTAAAAAAAATGCCTTTGAATTACCCCAAACATATTACTGCTCTATTGAGGAGTTTGTACTCGTACAGTAAGATAAGGAAAAATATTTAACAAGATTTTTATGGATCAATATAATTACCTGAAGTTGTTTATACCAGAGCATTGCTGAATTCTTGATTCAGATTAGAAGGTTTATTATCCCTAACAGGGACTCCACAGGGAGTCCACTGAGTCCACTTGCAAGGAAAGATGAGGCGCACAGGTTTATATAAACGTCCTTCTTCTAATATGTTACTGTACAGTTATTTATCAAAGTACAATAATGTATAATTGTTGATATGGTGAAGTACACAAACAGGGCCACACAAACAGCCAAAACAGTTCAGTCTTGGTTTGAGGAGCAACAGTATGAACTTTAACATCTGCCCTGGTCAGCTCAGACACCTGACTTGAATATCATGTGGGAGATTTTGGAGAGAAGATTGAGAGAAACAGATTCCCTGGTTCAACCTCTCTGAAGCAACTAGAAGATATTCTGCTAGATGAATGATACAAGATATTCTGAAGATGCATGAATCTATTCCAAGAAGGTTGGAAGCTGTATTAGAAGTCTCTGGTGACAGCACTTTGTAACAGTCAGATGGTGATCCATTTTGAATTCTCTCTCTTTCTCTCAGGTACTGGAGGTACAACGAGGACATCCGGAGTATGGATCCTGGTTATCCCAAACCCATCACCATTTGGAAGGGCATCCCAGACTCTCCTCAGGGTGCCTTTGTGGACAAGGCTAATGGTGGGTCCTTTACCTTTACCTTTTTTTTCACTTTGCGCATACGGATACAATGAAGTCCCGAATCTTGTCACTAAAGATCTAATTGAGAATGTATTTACAGTAAATATTATAATCAAGTGAAGGTTTATAAGTGAAGTGCCTTGTTGCCATCACTACTGTCACGCTCTTATAGGAAATGAATCACTCTTTTTCACCACTGTTAAGCAGTTCGCAAGTAATTAGCCATTAATATTAATAGTTTAATTTTCTTGTGACAAAATACAGGCTTCACGTATTTCTACAAAGGAAAGGAGTACTGGAAGTTCAACAACCGGAGGCTGCGGGTAGAACCGGGGTACCCCAGGTCTATCCTGCGAGATTTCATGGGCTGTGACGGCCTGCCCTCGGATCCCGACTGGGACTGGCGGCCGCCGCAGGACGACGAGCCGCCGCATTACGAGCACGACAACGTGGATATCGTGCGTAAACCTGAGGGCACGGGCGGCACCGAGAAGGCTGTGGCCATCGCCATACCCTGCGTGCTGGCCCTATGCCTCATGGTCCTACTGCACACTGTTTTCCGGGTCAAGCGCAAGGACACCAAGCGCCACATACTGTACTGCAAGCGCTCCATGCAGGAATGGGTTTGAAAAGATTCTGACTTCCCAAATTCCAAGACATGCGGGATGTACCATTGTGTCTTACCCAAGGGGTGATGTTGAACCTCTTTCTCTCGTGGGAGGGAGGAGGAACGGAATGGACAGCATGCCCACGTCCTAATTGTGGTGTGTCTGCTCTTCCCCGGAGCGCCGTGTCGTTATGTGTGTGTCATGTCAGGCCTCCATTGCCGGCTGTCCGCAGCCGATTTGAGACTCGATCTGTTACGGACCTCAAAAGGAACTCTGATAAAATAATCGCTACAGGACGGACCTTTTTCGAATTGAAAATACGTTATGTATATCCTACTACTTATATCAGCTTCACATAAAGTGTGGACTCTTACGTTGCTCCAGAACCTTTATGTTTTAAGAACTGATACTCAAACCAAAACACCCTTGGTTTTCCAAAGACGATTGTTTTGTTTTGTCCAATATTTTTTTAAAAGCATAGATCTCAATTTGAGGATACATCTTCAGGTTTTATGCGTTTTATCAGTCTATCATCTGCTTTTACAATCTCTGACTCTATCTGCAATATTTGGTTGAATGCCTTAAGCACATATCTACAATATTTCTTTCGCAGTGTAACTCAGTGTGTGTGTGTGGGTGTGTGAGTGAGATAAGAGATGGCTAATCTTGTAACAGTCGAGTGCAAAAGTTTGCATACCCTTTGGCCAAAATGTAAACGCGATCCATTTTAAATGAAAACATTCTGGTCCTGATTTGCAACCGAAGAGGGAAAACAAGCGCACAGCTATTAGGTACGTTCTGGCAGATTTGCAAAGAATATTTAAAAGGAAATAAAATGAAAGCGAAGCCGGACGTTTGAGTAATCACCCGCCAGATACAGCGCAGATGGAAGGTGGTGAGGAATCGTAACACTGTTATATAACCATTATATTTTACATCTGAACTTACATGAGCGTAGATCTGTGTTATTATGGGATATATTGTCATGACATCAGAGGTACAAACCTCCAGCCAATATATAATACGAAACATCATAATCTCAAGAAACCTTTCAGACATAAATAAATCGATGCTTTTATTTTATCTTCCTACGGCAGAAACAGGGTTGTTGCAGATTTAGTACTCGCTCTTCAGGTTGTATTCGTTTCTCCACACTCCACACTGCTGTACATCACACAGCAGGTGCTAAATTGATCAATTTACATAAAATCTGCACTGTATTTTTGCACTTTCAGGTTATTTTATGAATAACAGAACAGAAACGACGTCACATCGTCCTTAGATCCTGCAGTTTTATTTACAAGTTCGGTCGAAAAACCTTCAACAAATGTGAAGGATTCCATTTCAAGGATTTTTGCTGTTCGTTCATTATTAAAACTCAAATATTGTTTAATAAGAAAAAATATCGAAACAATATAAACAAACACATTGTATTTCTTTACATCAGGGATTTATTACGGAGTTAATTTTATGATATTATATTTTAGTATTTTTCGCCTCATATTTTGGGATTGTAGCAAACATACTTTTTATTTGTTTGTTTGTTTGTTTTGTTTGTTTTCCGATCATTTTTCACTCAGAATCTATGGGGGATTCAAACTTTTGCACTCAGCTGTTTTAAACCGCTCGACTTGGCATAATGCTTTAAACAAAACAAAAACAAAAAAAAATAATAATAACTTTTTTTTTGTTTGCCTCTAGGAAAGGTCTTCCAGGTTAAAAATGTAAACGAAACAGCGGAAATCCTAGATGTTGTTTAGCGTTCTGAATAATCGAATAATCTAATATACTTTTCACATCATGTAGAATACAGACTGTCAGAATAAAAGAAATGTAACCGCGTAGAAACGTCGGAGCCGTTCAGATTAGCGTAGCTTGTGGTGCACTATATTTTGGGTGAGACGTTGCACTGAAACTGAACTAATGTTACAGGAATATTAACGACAATAATTCAGAAACTAAACACTAATAAGCTCTGACATATGACTTTATTACACATTTTATACCGAGGCTGGTTTAGTGATTTTTAAAAAATAATAATAATAATAATAATAATAATAATCTGCTTGATGAAATCAAGAGTAAAATTAGTGAGTAAAAAAAAGAATGATACTTTTTAAGTGATAGCGCTTTTAACTATAAACTAATGGTATGACCTGTTTGTCTGTTTTTATTCATCCTTTCGTTTGCTGGTTTTAATGGTAGATCTCTTCGAAGTCATTAACGTTCTCCAGGATTCGTTAATGAAGCATTGGGGGTTTGTGTGGCTGCTGTTGAAAATCTTCAGCGTGCGTCACTGGCACTACTCCAATCCAATTAACAGCTTCTCGAGTGGCGAGATCGCACGCTGACGGAAAACACACCGACTTCACGTTGCTACCGAGACGGCAGCTTTCTGAACTCTGCCTTTGGGGAGACAAGATGTATATATTTGAACATGCTGTATTATATCTCATATAGTGTCTTGAATATGGATGTGAAGGGCAGATGATACAGTATTAAATACGGAGATATCGATCAGATCTGCTTGCGTGGGTTTGTGTGTGTGTGTGTGTGTGTGATTCTTTTGAAAGAAGGAATTATTTTCAGATCACAGAGCGGGGTCAGCGCATGTTTATGCACACAGAGTGAAGAAGTCGCCAACTTTCTGTAGAGTTAATAGCTACAGACCTCCAAACTTTGCGTGACCTTCAGATTAGTTCAAGAACAGGAAAGGGTTTTCATGGCCGAGAAGCTGCCTCCATGCCTTATATCACCAAGCAGTAAGCGCAGTGGTGTAAAGCACGCCGCCACTGGACTCCAGAGCAGTGGAGGCATGTTCTCTGGAGTGACTAATCACGCTTCTCTGTCTGGCAATCCAATGGACGAGTCTGGGTCTAGCGGTGGCCAGGAGAACGGTACTTGCCTGACTGCATTGTGCCAAGTGTAAAGTTTGGTGGAGGGGGGATTATGGTGTGGGGTTGTTTTTCAGGGGTTGGGCTTGGCCCCTTAGTTCCATTGAAAGGAAATCTTAATGCTTCAGGTGTTTCATGCTCCCAACTTTGTGGGAACAGTTTGTGGATGACCCCTTCCTGTTCCAACATGACTGCACACCAGTGACCAAAGCAAGGTCCATAAAGACATGGATGAGTGAGTTTGGTGTGGAGGAACTTGACTGGCCTGCACAGAGTCCTGACCTCAACCCCATAGAACACCTTTGGGAAGAATTAGAGCGGAGACTGTGAGACAGACCTTCTCATCACAACATCAGTATCTGACCTCACAAATGCACTTCTAGAGGAATGGTCAAAAATTCCCATAAACACACTCCTAAACCTTGTGGAAAGCCTTCCCAGAAGAGTTGAAGCTGTTATAGCTGCAAAGGGCGGGACAACCCCATATTACATTCATGTGCATGTAAAGGGAGACGTCCCAAAAACTTTTGGCAATATAGCGTATGTTCACTAATCACTAAATGTTGATTAAATTTCATTACAATCACAGCATGATAATGTAAGTTATCCTGGTTATAATATGACCTTGTGCTTAACCATGCACCTAGATTCCTCTTCTCTAATCAAGTGTTAATATTTCTGCATACAGCTACATAACCTGTGTTTGACAGATTATCCATCGAATTAAATCCTAAAGAAAGAAAGAAAGAAAGAAAGAAAGAAAGAAAGAAAGAAAGAAAGAAAGAAAGAAAGAAAGAAAGAAAGAAAGATGTAGACCAAGAGCAAATGGTTTGCTTCGAATCTGGTTATTTTGCTCATTTTACATCATTTGATGCTGTAGAGATTACACAACCTCTGAAGGCTGAAATTCAGCTGTAATGCTGTGTTCTTGGACACGGTGTGCAGCTCTATAATTACTGCTAGAATCATGTCTTTATATGAATCAGTCATTTTGGTCAGTGTTATGTCCAGAAAATGTTCCACAGACTTGTTTAATACGTAAGGAGGATGTGAGGTTATAGGAATATAATCAACAATTATTGAGGTATGATGTAACCTGATGCAAAGTGGAAAGCTACCACCAGGAAGTGCAGAAATTTCGACACTCATTATGTTTTGACTGCTTAACTTCAGGCTAAGGGGAAATTATGTACAGTGAATTTAAATTCTGGATGAAGTATTGCTTTAAAAATGACAACAGAGATTCTCCAGAATGGATATGGCAGGGATATGCCCCAGAAAAAGGTTCCTGATAAACCATTGTCTGATGAGGAAGGTTACACAAATCTCTATCACTTAATTTAAAACATGAAGGTTGACTGTAATGCCAGCTGAGGCAAACATATCCTGTGCATTTCCTTTCGTCCCCGTGGAAAACTCCATAATTCATAAGACATTGCAGCTGAGGAGATTTAACTACCAGGCTTGATCTGTGTTACTGAATTTGATCATTTGATAATATTAGCTTGTTAACTTTTATAAAGGGGGCTGTGCTCCCTTGTAGGAGAAATGTTTTTAACTTCCCACTTGTAATTCTCAGATTTTTATTTCTGTCCCTCAGACCCTCCATTCACACTCATCATTTTGTTCCTGTTTAGGCTTGAAAGTACGCTGCATTACACCGGTGTGACCATTAGAGGGCAGCAGAACTTCGGGAAAAACATTCCCACACACTTGAGAGTCTCTCAGCTACTCATCTTACCCAAAATAAAATAAAATTAAATAATTTTTTAATGGCATATACATCTTTGACATAAAATCTTACAAATTTAAAAGAAATTCTGATCAGTCATAGATGACATGGGGCGTCCATCATACACCGATCAGGCATAACATGCCTAATATTGCTGCCTGAGGGCTGCCTGAAAGGACCAGGGACCAGTCATGATTGTAGAAAGATCGTCGGTCTAGAGAGGGTAGTAAATACAAATGTAGAAAGTAAGCCCCCAAACACAGTGACCGTTTTTATTTGTTTGTTTTTTGTTTGTCGGGGGTGTGTGTGTGTGTGTGTGTGAGAGAGAGAGAGAGAGAGTCTGTGAGAGAGAGAGAGAGAGAGAGAGAGAGAGAGAGAGCGAGAGAGAGAGAGAGAGAGAGAGAGAGACAGAGACAGAGACAGAGACAGAGACTGAGAGAGACAGAGACTGAGAGAGAGACAGAGACTGAGAGAGAGACAGAGACTGAGAGAGAGACAGAGACTGAGAGAGAGACAGAGAAGGATTTTTAATGATCACTAACTGACTCGTGAAACGCTGATTAAGCAGACCACGCAAGGACAAAAGACAGATGATTTTTGGACATGTACATGTCCGGAAACTGGGTGGTGGTAATTGACATATAGAGGTGTGGTAGTAAAGCTTGAGGAACAAGGGTTGTCACATTAGGCTGAGATTTTTTTTACCCCACAACAGGACACACCATTTTGCCCATTGCCGTATTTGAGCCTCAGTCCATGTGTCTGGTAATATGTGATGTGATGGAACAACCTTTTGTGTGTCACATCCAGGCGCCTGTGCAGGGCTCGAACCCGGACCTCCGTAGTGGTGTGTGCACCGGCACACCATGGAGACAGACCCATACGCAGGATTCCACGAAGCACTGCTTCGACAGACATGAGGAAGACTAACCTAATCACAAAGACACAACATGGCACTAATTAAACAGAAACAAACAAAAACCTGAACTTGGCCATGACTCTAACGAAAACATAACACACAGAACATTCAACAAAGAAAGGTACACAAGGATCCCTAATAATAGAGCTACACATTAAGGTTAATTGGGAACAGGTGACACAACAGGGTAGGAGAACAATGGGAAAGGCGTGGCACAAAATACAAACAAAGAAGCAGGCCTCCAAGGGTCACCTGTCAGCGCCCTCTCCGGGCCTGGCAGGGAACTGTCCAGCTGTTCCTGACATTGTGTACATATAACCACTTATTAAATAGTCTACCTTGTTTTTCATCTATTCAGGAAACCTTTAAGTCATTAATGTTTATTGAATTAATAATTACAGTTAAATTATACTATTTTAGCATTAATGTAATGCTGTATGTGATAACCTGACATAATAAGGGATTTCCTCGTGCACTTATACAACACTATCAGAGTTCTGGAAATATTTAAATAGTTAAATTCAACAGTATATTCATTATATATATATTACATTATGCACAAATATACTTGGTCTTTAATAATAAAATGTTGTGAATTTGGGTTTAATGTGAGTTACACACGACTCAGACAGAATTAAGGCTCAAATCTCGGAGTTGAAAAAATGGCGGACGCGGTGTTCACCAAAAGGGGGCAGAAAACACCAGTCTCGCGATATTTCCGAGTTGAAGTCGCGCGAGTTGTCGCGATAACGGCTGTAATACAAATAGCTCTTTACTTCCTGTATAAACGCACTACTTAGTGTTTAAATCGCTGAATTCTACACCCTACGTAGTGCACGATATGTATAAGAAGAGTGACATTTGGATGACAGCCCTAATGTGGATAACCTGTTAATCTGTATGAAGAGGTCTGAAGTCCGCAGCGGAAATTTTATGGTAAGTTGTAAAAGGTATGAGAAATTGCAAACAATTGCGAAAATTATTATGGTAAAAGGTATGAGAAATTGCAAACATTTTTATTAACGCTGGTGAATAAATGGTGTGATTAATAAGGATGAAGTTCAATGAATTTGTTTTCACTTGTTGAGCTTTGTTCTAGTTACTTTAATGTTAGTGCTCTATTTCCTACTTTTACAATAACTTGAGGCTTGCGTGATTAAAGGTAATTAATAGTGTGCTTATTAGCCTAGGGTATATACTATACTATACTATACTATACTATACTATACTATACTATTCTATACTATATATAGTCTGTGCTTTGCGGAATCAAAGGGACAAAGGTCATAGCAGGCTTAATAGATGACACTTTATGTAAGTTTTGCATTTATCATTTGCAGACCAAATCTCAGCAACCTTCTTCTGCTCATAAACCGCATCTCGGTTCTGATTGGTCAGAAAATAATGGTACATTTATTGAACCTGCAGCTCTGTCAAAAGCATAGCCAAGAATTCCAGTGAAATCCTCATCTTTTCTGATTTCTCTCAAGTCATGTCTCCTCTGAGTGGGAAGGTCCAGACAGTCCTGGGCCTGATGGATCCTGAACGACTGGGTCGCACCATGACCCATGAGCATCTGACTATGACCTTCGAGTGCTGTTACGTTCCCCCGGCTCCTGGACAAGAGGACAATTCCTCGGCACGTATCGAGCTGAAGAACGTGCACTGGCTCCAGCAGAACCCGTACAGCCACCGGGAGAACCTGTTGCTGTGCCAGGAGATTGAGGCGGTGCGAGACGAACTGATGTGCTTCAAGAAGGCTGGAGGTGGCACCATTGTGGAGAACACGACCACGGGTATAACTCGAGATCTGCCCGCTTTACGCCAGCTGGCTAAGGATACAGGGGTCAACATCGTGGCTGGAGCCGGTTACTACGTGGACGTCACTCATTCTGATGAGACGAGGAAGATGACTGTAGAGAAGGTGTGTAATTAACTCTCGAGCCATAATTTGGGGTATCTTCCCCTAGTTTCCTTAATATATGTGATGTCTTTTAACAATGATTGATATATTATGGATAATTGTTGTCCTTGCATGTAACCTTTCTATAAAATTCCTTTAATGTACACCATTTAGTTTAATGTGATTGCTGCTACATTCGCCCGCACTGTGTGCGTGGAGTTTGCATGTTCTCCCCGTGCTTGGTGGGTTTCCTCCGGGTGCTCCAGTTTCCTCCCACGGTCCAAAGACATGCTTCTAGGCTGATTGGAGTCTCTAAAATTGCCCGTAGTGTGTGATTGTGTGAGTGAATGAATGTGTGTGTGTGTGTGTGCCCTGTGATGGGTTGGCACTCCATACAGGGTGTATCCTGCCTTGATGCCCAATGATGCCTGAGATAGGCACAGGCTCCCCGTGACCCGAGGATAGATCGGATAAGCGGTACAGACAATGAAATGAAATGAAAAATGATTGCTGCTATTCCTTTATCCCACAAAAGCTGACTGATGTGATGGTGAACGAGGTTTCGCACGGCGCAGACGGCACTGATATCCGCTGTGGCGTGATCGGGGAGATCGGCACAGGCTGGCCGATCACAGACAGCGAAAAGAAAGTACTGCGTGCCACCGCACACGCTCAGGCTCAGCTGGGCTGTCCGGTTATCATCCACCCAGGTCGGAACCCTGCCGCCCCCGGAGAGATAATCCGAATCCTTCAGGAGGCTGGAGGAGACATCTCGAAAACCGTGATGTCTCATCTGGACAGGTGAGCTGCTGCTTTTGTGATTAAACTGAACAGAAAGGAGTATTGTAAACAACAATACGTTCAACATTCCTATAAATACATAAATGTTTATTATTAGTTCTTTATTTGCATTTGCTCAGAATTTCTTATATCATATCTTACAATTCACCTGATTCACCTTTTTCACCTTTCATCTCCACCTTCTCTTTATCCCAGGACCATATTTGACCACGGTGAGTTGCTGGAGTTTGCGAAATTAGGAAGCTATCTCGAGTACGACCTCTTCGGCACCGAACTGCTGGACTACCCCTTTAATTTGGGCATCGACATGCCCAGTGACAGCCAGAGGGTTCAAACGTGAGTACAGAGCAAGACACATGCATCATTTCTGTAGTATTTCCACACGGCTATCTGTTTTTTATTTATATATATATATATATATATATATATATATGAGACCAGGAAATGCTTTAAAATTTGATGTACATGTAAAGATTTTTGCATGCGACCAACCATTTTTAAAGGGGCAGTTAGGTACATTTGGAGTTGTCTGCTGTTTGTGTGGTGTATTAGTAATATCATAAAAATTTCTATCTATATGATATGATTTATTGGATCTATTTAAGCCTTTTTGTGAGCCGCCTTTTAAGATAATGAAATAAGTTGCTCCAGATCTAGAAAAATTAAAATGTCTTGTTTACATCATGAATATTTCATTCAGTTTATCAGATTTTTTTATACTAAATTATCATATTTCCTATATTTATTCATTTTTCTGTTACTAGCCTGGCGTTTCTAATTAAAGAGGGCTATGAGGACAGGATCGTCATCGCTCATGACATCCACACCAAGAACCGACTGACCAAATACGGCGGCCACGGATACTCCCACATCCTGCAGAACATCGTCCCCAAAATGCTATCCAGGGGCATCAGCCAGAAGCAGGTGGACAAGATACTGATAGGCAACCCCAAGCAGTGGCTAACCTTTAAATAGACCTGATATTTCAGTCTATGATGAGGGGATAGGAGTCATGTGATCATGTACTGCTTGGGATGTTTGCACTAATGCCGTATGACGCTGATTAAAAAAGAATTTTCTACCGACTACAATATGATTTTGTGTGTGTGTGTGTATAATTCAGCGTCACCTTGGCTATTCAGTCATTATCCAATTCAATCACAATAGATTTCAAGGCTGTTGTTTTGTATACTCATCTGGGAAGAACGTCTGGATTCGATTCATTCGGAGCATAATTACAGGAGGGTTCGGAGAAGTCATTCAATACTCCAGACGTGAAAATGAATAGGACACCTTTTGATTTCAGACAAATAGCTTCTGTTAATTATTCTGCCTCAATGGGACATCACGTCAATGCAACGTCTGGACTGCGATTGTGCTTTTTTGGTTGTTTTTTTTTTTTTCTCTTCCAGGCCTAATTAAAAACACAATCTGACGATGCTGCATTTAATCGCAATAACAACACGTACTAACTGTGGGGAAATATAGCACTTATTGAGCAAAATCACTGCTTCTTAATGCTGCGTGTATGTATGTATGTATGTATGTATGTAACAGGAGAATATTCACGGTTAATAATCGTTAGTCGATATAGTTTGATGTGTGAGATGCAGTTTTGATTTCTTCACCACGTGTGAATAAACACTTAGGATAAATAACAAGAGAGTAAGGAAATTATACAATTTGTGCTAATTTATAATGACAGAAATTCTATTAAAAAAATAAAAGAAATACTTATGAACACTCCTCTGTCTATTTACTTATGTCTATATACAGTGATCAGGCATAATATTATGACCACTGAGAGGTGCCGTGAATAAGACTGATGATCTCCTCATCATGGCACCTGTTAGTGGGTGGGATATATTAGGCAGCAAGTGAACATTTTGTCCTCAAAGTTGATGTTAGAAGCAGGAAAAATGGACAACCGTAAGGATTTGAGCGAGTTTGACCAAAAGGGACAAATTGTGATGGCTAGACCACTGGATCAGAGCATCTCCAAAACTGCAGCTCTTGTGGGGTGTTCCCGGTCTGCAGTGGTCAGTATCTATCAAAAGTGGTCCAAGGAAGGAACAGTGGTGAACCGGAGACAGGGTCATGGGCGGTCAAGGCTCTTTGATGCACGTGGGGAGCGAAGGCTGGCCCGTGTGATCCGATCCAACAGTTGCAGTCAAATTGCTGAAGAAGTTAATGCTGGTTCTGATAGAAAGGGGTCCGAATACACAGTGCAGGATGGGTCAGGGCTGTTTTGGCAGCAGAAGGGGGACCAACACAATATTAGACAGGTGGTTATAATGTTACGCCTGATTGGTGTACATGTCATTGATACTGTGCTGTCTTTGGCTTTATAAAATTTTGAAGGATTGTACAGGGATCCTTTTTGGAATTTGCACTGGGAATCCTGGAGCCGTTACAGGTTGTACAGTGAAGTCTTTCGTTTTCCAGCCAACTTCCCGCTAAAATATGACAGCTACCAAATGGAACCGACGAAGGCTGCAAGACACGTGAAGCCATCCAACAGCAGCTTTTTCAAACCGCTGCACATTCTGTATAACAGGGCAGCGTATAACACACACTCGGAAGAAAGCGTTATCCGCCCTCGTCCGTATGCCTGATCTCATAGATGCTCGTGATTGGCTAGTGTCACTGTGATTGACAGGAAGAGAGCGTTTGCTCTGCGGCCAGATAGTATGGCCAATTTTGCTCTCGAGATTCGAATGTATGAACCCGGTTTCTTGAAAAGCATTAGGAGAAGAAGTATGAGGTATAATCAGTCTTAACCTGGTTCAGATTTCGTGCTATAGCTAGACATATGTAGATGATGTGCTGACCTTTCTCTGACCCTTGACAACGCTTTTGGAAGATCAGCAGTGGAGATGTGACTTTTATTTTACTATAGATTGCACAACGTTTATGTTATCTAATAAGAAAGCAATACAGAGATCAAATCAGGTACAGCAAATCAGACTCGTACCGTTTGTAAGTCCTTAGTCGAATTCTAAATGAAGCTCACCAGAAGTGTGACAGTGTCCCCAATGTTGAGGCTCAAAACTGACCAACAAATAAAACACAACATGATTAACCTTAACCCTTTCTTTCCTCGTAAACTCACAGTGATTCGTCTAAAATCTAACCCTTGGATGAAGTCATGACACGTTGACACCTTCAGCTGAGCTTTTCATCACGAAACAGACCTTTTAAAGGATTTCACACTTTACGCTATCGTATCATACCGCCGTGCCCAGCTTCAAGGACGACAAACTTATAATCACAAGTGAACACTGTACTGTAATTGCATGATAGAACTGCATTTATTTGCAGCGTTTCCTTTCATTTTAATGTCTCTGAGTGTGGAAAAAACAAAACACCCGGGCAGGTTAACTTTCATTTAAGTCCCGTCACGCGTTAATCTGCGTAAATCATGAACCCAGAGAAGGTGCTGTATTTGTTGTTGTTCCCTCCGTGCGCTTTGCCGCCATCCAGCTTGATGTAGATCTCGTCTCCGGGCTCCAAGTGTAACACCACGCTGTTGCTGGCATAGTCATAGTTCTGATCCGCATCCTGAGCGATGGCGCTCGCCCTCACCTTAAAGGAAACAAATATCATGCGGTGATGAGGACGGTTAACAACTGCTGGGGTTATTAGAACAGAATTTTAAAGCTTTCAGACACTGTTTTTGGTTTTTGACTTTGTTTGCATGTTACTAGAGTTGTGTAATTATGTTGGCTAACATTTCAGCGTACGTATCCCTTGTAGGCTAATGCTAGTTCAGTTAAATTGACATGTGAAGTGAAGTCCTTGAAATGGAAAATTTCACCATTTTGTACAGTTATCTTTTTAGTTAGTGTGTCATTATTTCAGTAACTTACACTCAACTTCCAGTTCCAGTTTTTCCAGTATATTATTTACAAAAGAGCTGGAGATGTTTAGCGTGCTAGTGCTACCTCATAAAGACAAGACTGCACTTTAATTATGGATTAAAAACATGTGGAAATCAGCCAGAGAATAATATTCTCACTAAGAAAACTTAGCAAATGTTGATGAGGCCATGGCGTGTCTGGTGTACTGGAGTACTGTATGTCTCCTTGTCCTCAGGGTGATGTTTTGAACCTTCCAAAAGCGTTGATATACCATTAAATGTCCATAAAGATACTCTGGTTAATACCTTAATAGCTAAAAGTAGACTACACATGGACCTTTAACCAAACAATAGCTTACATCCTTAAGATGCAATAGGTACCACCATTTTTTCTGAGACTGCTCCGTTCCCAAGTGGTTTATATTAAGAGATGTAAGTTTAGAAATCAATCCTGTTTTGGTTATTTTATGTTTTAAACAAGACTAAGAAAGTTTATTGTTGTTGTTACCTGGTTATTTTTGCACAGATCAGCCCACATGCTCGTGCCGTCACCTCCCCGCATGAGCACGTGGTACACGAAGAAATAGATTCCCGGGATGGAGCAGGTGAACTTGCCGCTGGCCGGGTCGTAGTGGTTGCCCAGATTAGTGACCACATCATCGAACTTGAGGACCTCGTAGCCTTCGTGCTGCTTCTTGAGCCCGGCGTAAAAAGCGACTTTGGGTACTGTGGTGTATGTGGCCGCGTTCACGACGCCGCCGCTCACACCGATCACTCCCGGAGGTCCAGGTAACCCGGGCGGTCCTGGATTTCCGACTTTTCCCGGAGGACCAGGTGGACCAGGTGGACCTGGTTCACCTCTCGGGCCAACGCGCCCCGTGCGTCCCGGCTCCCCTTTTGGACCGCGTAAAAATGTGGTCGGAGGCTGGATAGAGCGCGGGTCGCTCCCGGTGGCGCGCGATGGAGGTTTAATGGTGCCGTACGGATCACAGACCATCCTGCAGGTGCTGAGAGTCTCGTAGCGCGTATCCGCTCCGCCTGCGTTCACCAGCACCGGGATCAGGATGACCAGCACCAGCACCATGGCTACGCCGAGGATGCCGGCCGCGACCGCGCGCGTTCTCGCGCCCAGCCCGGACAGCGTCGGGCGCTCCTCGCGCTGCGTTTTGCGCGCTATCTTGCTCCCGCACACGTGAGTGATAACTTCAAGTCGGATGAATCAGCTCGTGCTCTCAAGATGCGTAATCACTACTTAATTACGCGTTAAAGTGTGATGGTGAGGGATCCAGAAAGGCGAGAGAGAGAGAGAAAAGCGCATCACATGTCTTCTGAGTGAGAGAGGTGGAGGAGAAGTGATAGATAAAGAAAAGGAGAGGGAGAAAAGGAAAGATACGGTGAGAAGAGTGAGGGAGGGGGAGAGCATGTTTTGACAACAGCTTGATTGTGAAGGTTTAAATAACCAATGGTGCCTAGAAAATGACCCAAATAAATTAATTCCCAGAATAAAAAAAATAAGCAGGCATGGAGCTCTGCATACAAACTCTGCTTACTCAATCTGCAGGTCTTTCCTGCTTACAGATTTGTATTTTTATTGAAGAAAAAATTCAGAATAGAATAGCACAGATCTTAAAGGTGCAATTTGTAAATCTCAAACATTTTCCTAATGCAGTAATAATTACCTAACTTTCAAAGATACTTTAGAAAAACCTGTGATTTGCAAAACAGCCATGTAAATAATTGCGCCACATGCTTTCTTTCACATGTTCTGTTTACATTTTTCCAGCCCAGAAATCGCCCCCATCATCAGCCACATCCAAGCTGCTCAGCCCCACCCCCTTCCCAGTAAGCCAATCCACAGGGCAAACATTTTAGATAGAAGACATTCCACAACATTAAAAACGAAATTGTAAACAAATTAAAATTAGGAGGTCTTTCTGTAATAAATAACAATTTTAGTTTAACAATAGCGAATTAAAGTAAGGAATAAAACACTTCCGGAGCTTGTAAACTCTCAGCGGGACAGAGTGTGTAAAATGTTTTTGGATGACATGCTGTCTCGTTAGTACAATTGAGATTCAGATTCACCTGGGAGGAAAGTGGTGTTGCAGAATATTGCATAAGTGGAGCGTGAATGCTTGCACTTTTGAACAAACGCCCACGACCACTCACAAACACACCCTCTGAGTCAATGATCGCTTGTGGCCTGTCTTGTCCTCTCCAGCTGGCACACGCAGTCGCTTACTCAGTGCATTTGGACGTTTAGCGCAGCTCATGAGTCACATGGTATGTTCAGATGAACAGCCGTGCACCAAACTGGCCTCTGAAAACAAGCTGCAACTTTTTCACTTTAGTCCAGGGCTTTATTATGATGAAGATATAAAGGGTTTTTTTTTTTGCCTTTTCCAGTCAGAACTGCAGAAAAATTCATTTATTTATTTGTATATAACTTCACCAAAATCTAGCTTTCTGGGGACTGACAGACACAAGCCTCCAAACAGACATGATGGCCACACCTCCTTCACTGCAATGGACATAGGCCATGCCTCCTTCACTGGGACTGACAGACACATAGGCCACACCTCCTTCACTTGGACTGACAGACACATAGGCTATTCCTCCTTCACTGGAACTGACAGGCTCTGAGGCCACGCCTCCTTCACAAGGACTGACAGAAACAAAGTTCACGCCTCTTTCACTGGGACTGATAGACACATAGGCCATGTTTTCTTCAGTTGGACTGACAGAAAGTCTGGCTGGGATTGACAGGCACAGTGGCCACACCTCCTTTACTGAGACTTACAGGCACTCAGACCACGACTCCTTCACTTGGACTGACAGACACATAGGACACACCTCCTTCACTTGGACTGACAGATACATAGGCCACACCTCCTCCTCTAGGATTACAGACACATAGGCTATGCCTCCTTCACTGGAACGGACAGGCTCTGAGGCCATGCCTCCTTTACTAGAATGGACAGGCACTGAGGTCATGCCTTCTTCACTGGGCCTGACAGGCAATCTGTGTATTACAGAGATCTTAGATTTGGTTAATTAAACACTTCAGAAAGAAAGATTTCATAATTCACTCAAATCTTTGGAACTCAAAATCACCTAGGAGCTAGCAGTCCGTTTTAATAATTGGCATGCATTAGCTGGAATATTGGCAGTCAGAAGTCTTTTCTTGATTTACCAAAACATCTGAGAGAAACGCTGAAATTCTTGCTTTGTTTCTGCTGTCATTTTGCTGTAAAACTGATTGTTAGTGAGAGCTTTGAGGTAATGAGTACAGAACAAGTAGCAGTTAGCAGTCAGTGGCGGTCGTTAGTGGTCCAGTGTAATTAGCTGTAATATTAGCAGCAAGGATCATTTTCAAAGTTATTTATCTTACACTGACCTAATAGTTTCTCATGAGGTCTTGGTTGCTGTTGTAGAAAAGACATTATTTACATCAACATTATTTACTGTCCATTGAGGATGAAGTTCCCTTCTGAGCCTGGTTCCTCTCAAGGTGTCTTCCTCATCTCAGGGAGTTTTTCCTTGCCACAGTCACCTCAGGCTTCTCATTAGGGGTAAAAACGGGGACAAATAGTTACTTAACTTAAACTTGTGTAAAGTTTTGAGGCTTTGAGACAATGTCCATTGTTAAAAGCGCTATACAAATAAATTGAATTGAAATCTTCATGTTTGAGGAAAATGTTGATAATTCTGTCTTGTTTCCATTGTCATACTGCCTTTAGACCATTTGCACCAGGCTAGTTAATTAAATGATTAGCTTCTTTCATCAGCTTATACTCTTGTTTCCGGTCCTTGCAATTGTAGCTACTTGAAGCGAGAGTAGTTATATTACGTTCACTTTCCCACGTCAAAAAAACAAAACAAAACAAGTGTACGTTTCATTTAGACAAGTCATGAGACACAAAGGCGAGAAAACAGATCAGGCTTTGTTGTTTTTGATTTGGAAATAACTTGTCTGTAGAGGTCCTGAATAAAACATGCTGAGACATAAACCCTCTCAGAAATGACTCGTGGAAAATTTTCCGCTATGGTAATGCGCTCAGACCCCATCAATCTGCAGCCGATCTATTGTCAGTTTTTAAGGGCCTTTCGCATGAAATATGCATAACGTCCATGCACTTTGTAAAAAAACGAATTGTACGATTTGGAATGAGCTGACAGAGTTGACATACAGCTCCTGGAGAGCGTTTTATTTGGTCCGTCAATCCCGTACAACGATAACTAAACTGAAACGTCTCTTCTTATTATTTATCATTTAAAATGCTCCAAAACATGCGTGTTACTAGATCAACCTGGATCAGGTTCAGCGTTTTCAGCGTTTTCAATGGCGTGTGGATCGTCACCTCCTGGTCACCTGCTGTTCTCTGATGACTGTGTTTCTATTGAAGTCATCGTGAAGTTTCTCGCCCCGGCGCACGTGCCCAGACAGAACGCAAACGCTCAAGCACAGATGAGGCCGGAGGAAGAGTAGGTGTGAGAACACCATCACCCCCTCAAAGCATGTCCTCCTACTGGGCCAGCGCTCTCTCCTGCCGAGGGATGACTTACTACACTTATATAACCCTCCTGAAACAAAGTGTGTGTGTCTCAGCTGAAGTATATTACTCCTGTCAGTCTAGCCGGTCACTTGTTACAGTACAGTAATGTCTATAGACTGTAAATAAACTAAAGTTTACATGTCGAAATCCGACACCCTGGACAGAGCACCAGTCCATCTCTCACGCACCCTACAGACATCTACAGATGCAGCAATACAAGGACAACACACATCACTGATCGGGAGGAGGAAACTAGAGAACCCTGAGGAAACGTCTGAAGCACATGCTGGGCAGAGACAGGATTCGAACCCCCAACCCCAGAGGAAAACGTGCTAAACACTAAGCCAACATTGGAGTTACAAGGGCTAGTGTTATTTTATTAAATATCATGATCATACACCGATCAGGCATAACATTATGACCACTGACAGGTGACGTGAATAAGACTGATGATCTCCTCATCATGGCACCTGTTAGTGGGTGGGATATATTAGGCAGCAAGTCAACATTTTGTCCTCAAAGTTGATGTCAGAAGCAGGAATAATGGACAAGCGTAAGGATTTGAGCTTTGAGTTTGACAAAGGGACAAATTGTGTTGGCTAGACCACTGGATCAGAGCATCTCCAAAACTGCAGCTCTTGTGGAGGTGTTCCCGGTCTGCAGTGGTCAGTATCTATCAAAATCATCCTTTAACTCATGTAGATATCCTTTAAGCCCCAACTTACAACTTAGATGACTTAGAGGATCTGCTGCTAACATCTTGGTGCCAGATACCACAGCACACCTTCAGGGATCTAGTGGAGTCTATGCCTTGATTAGGCGGGTGGTCATAATGTTATGCCATATCTGTGTATGGTAATGCTTTTTAACTCCTAATAGTGCAGTGTTTATTAGTCATCTATCAAAAAAGCCCTGTTCCATCATGTCTCAGTCTGGTAAAAAGCTATAAAAAATAGTGTCTATTTACCAACGCAGGGTGCTTTTCAGTCCCCAGCGTGCCATGTATGTGTGTGTTGAGCTCATCACTGGGTCTGTGTGCTCAAAGATTTCAGAATGGATTGAGGATACACGCATATTTCAGCGTCACACTGATCACCAACTGATCAATCTGACTTAGGTGTTATAATAATATAATAATAATACAAATAATATAATAATAATAAAACAAAACTCTGGACTCAGTGCTCTGATGCCAGCATTGGATCTCACAGGCAAGCACTCGTGCAGCTAAATTACGCATATTCTTTTTCCTAACCCCGGAATTCTCATGATCACATGACCGGAACGTTGAAACGTTAAAGAATTGATCCACCAAACAGATCTTGTTTGCACTTATGCAATGCTCATGATCATGATCAGAGTTCCTACTGAGTGTGAACTCCTCAGAACTGGCACACATCCAGACCTGACCATGTCTCTTTCCTTCTGCCGATGCATCAGTCTGTGACAGAGGGGGAGCATTACTAATCACCACAGACACGGCACCAGCGAGCGCACAGAGAGACGGGAAAACGTGCATGAGAGATGCGTGGAGTGCAATAATAGCTGACAGCAAACTTCGACAACAAAGTCGATTCTTAAAGGAAGAGTTTCAGTAAAAACTCTTAACCCGAGAGTGTCCCTTTAGCCGAGGCATGTCTGCGTCTTTGTACGTGTTTTTTTGCTGGAATTGATGTTGGAGAGTAGAAATGAAACCCAAAGGTAAATAGGTATCTATAAATATGAACAAAATCTCATCAGGTAGCTGAGAGCTGAAACATTATGGGACTACAGGAATTGTTTCTCTATCTGTCTGCCTTTCTCTCTTTCTATCAGTCTCTCTATCTGTCTTCCTCTCTGTCAGTCTGTCTGTCTTTCTCCAACTTTTTGTGTGCTTCTTTGTCTGTCTGTCTCTCTCTATGTTTTTGTCTGCTTTTTAGTCAGTCTGTCTCTCCATCTGTCTGCCTGTCTCTCTGTGTGACTGACTGTCTTTTTGTCTGTCAGTCTGTCTGTCTGCCTCCCATGTCTGACTGACTGTCTCTGTCAGTCTGTCTATCTCTCTGTCTCTCTTTCTCTCTGTCAATCTGTCTGTCTGTCAGTCTGTCTTTCCATCTGTTTGCCTGTCTCTCTGCCTCTCTGCCTGCCAGTCTGTCTGTCTTTTTAAGTCTGTCTGTCTGCCTCCCTGTCTGCCTGTCTGCCTCCCGCCCTCCCTGTCTCTCCATCTGTTTGTCTGCCTGTCTGTCAGTCTGTCTATGCATCTGTCTGCCTGTCTCTCTGTTTGTCTGTCTCTCCATTTATCTTTCTCTCTGTCAGTCAGTCTGTCTTTGTTAGTGTGTCTGTCTGCCTCCCTGTCTGTCTGTCTCTCCATCTGTTTGTCTACCTCTCTGTCAGCCTGTCTCCCCATCTGTCTGTCTCTCCATCTGCTTGCCAGTCTCTATTCGCTTCTCTGTCTGTCTCACTCCATTTACTTGCCTCTCAGTCAGTCTTTCCCTCCATTTGTCTGTCCCTCTGTCTGTCTCTCCATCTCACCAGTCTCTAGTCAAGTCCTCTCTTGTAATTGTCGACATGGTGACTGTTTCTGTGAGCAGACATTCATGTAGCATTATTTGGAAGCAGTCTCCAGTGTCAGTCTTTGTTTAACGCTTAGTAACCAAACCATCCGCATTAGTGTTTGTCTGAAGAGAAAAAAAAGGTAGGTGAGGAAACATCTGTCTACAGCTGCCAGAATGTACAGTAAGTGATCACAGGAAGTGTTTTAGATGTTCTGTTTTAATAAGCAGCCTTGAGGATTAAGTAAAGCACAAAAGGAAGTGCTGTTCAAGTAAAAGAATAAACCTGTGAGTAATTTGTCCTGTTGTGTTTCATTCGTAAACTAGAGTTTGTGTCTTTGTTGTGTTGCTCTTCCTCGCTGTTTCCTCCATCTGATCTGTTTGGCGCTATTTTCAGCTCTCTCTGAGCCAATTAACAGAACTGAAATGACGGCAGCGAACGCCGGAACGTTCCGTATTCAAATTGTAGTGTACGTTACACATGCCGAGGAGTGAAGCTCAGAGTCCAAGGCGAGAGACAACAGAACAGAACAATAGTCTCTGATTGGCAGTCAGGTTCTTCTGCCTGCTGGGTGATTTTTTGTGTCCCGGTGACGCCAACAGCCTTTCACATGTGGGGCTTAATTGTAGTGTAATTGTAGATTTCTTACAGAAAGCTTGGCAGAGGAGATTCGAGTTTGAGAAGGAGAAGAATGAGCACGCACATTTCTAAAGTCCAAAATTGAATTATTTATTTTGTACACCACTTTTAATAATACAGTCAGTGTAACTTTGTGGCCCTCATATCATCTGTTTCAGACCAAGGTTCCTGCATTCATCCTTTTTCTTTTATTTCTTGAATTATTTTTCTGAAAAATTTTCTTAAGGGATACACCCTGAATGGGACATCAGGCCATTTCCAGGCTCCATACACACACTGATTCACACCTAAAGGTAATTTGGAGTAGTTTCTATCCTTAATGACATGTTTTTCAGGCTGGAAGGAAACGGACATGGACGCAGTGAGAACATGCAAAACTCCAAGAGAGACAAAAGATCAAACTGGCAACCCTGGAGGTGTCTGGTGACACTTGTGACTGTATGCCATCCCAATGTAGAACAATACTTTAAATTAATTAATTAATCCATTTGTTTGCTTAAAACATTTAAATAAATATATATTATTTACTATTTTCTGACTTATTTTTTTTTTTTAAAAAAAACACTTTTAAATATATTAAATGCTATTTTTAAAAATAATTAAATAATATTAAAAAATAATGTGTTATATATAAATAAGATAAATATTTTATTTATGGGTTTATTTTATTAATTGATGTTTAAAAAATTTTAATAATTTGCACCTTCTGACCCCCCCCCCCTTCTTCTCTCTCTCTCTCTCTCTCTCTCTCTCTTCCCTTGGATAGACAGAATACTGTAAAACAGAGAGAGCTCTATGAGGTCTGTGTGACTGTCCCACTTGCTTTAAAATGTTATGTATATTGAGTCTGAGTGAGTGACTGAGTGAGAGACCACCTCTGGTGGTCACTGGCTTGTATTGCAACCCCGAAAGGAAACGAACACCACGCCGTTTACTGTAAAATTATCTGATTTAATACATATTAAAATAATTAAAACGTTTATATAATAATTATAACAATGCAAGTCTAGTCATTTTCCAGTGGTAATTACTTGGCTAAAAGACCCTTTACCAACACACACACATACACACACTCTCTCTCTCTCACACACACACACACACACACACACACCATTTTCCATACGCATTTTTTGTCCTATTTCATGTAGTGCTAATGTGTCTAAACTCATAAGTTAACCATCTCTACACCAGTCGGCAAAAACCAGTTTGTGATGGTTTTTCAACTTCAGGAGTCATGATGAAATGCTGATGGATGACACCGGTCAGGCTGCCCCCCTGGAGAAGAAGGCAGGTTCAGGAACTTGGCTGGTCAATGGTGTAGAGAAAGTCGAGCGGAGGTGTTAAGAGTACTGCTGGATGAATCGCTGATGAAACTCTTTCACTTTATGGAGCAAAATCTTCAGTTTGTCAGCCGGTGGTAGGATGGTCATCCTGTCAGAGAAGGAGAGAAGAGGATAAACTTCCATCGTATGAAGTTACAAAACTTTATAACTTAAAGAACTGGTGAATTCTGCCTCCTAGTGGTCACTCTACAAATAACCTGATTATGTACTTAGGTATTCATATGTAGTTATCAGTAGTATGAATTTAAGTTACATTTCTGGAATTTGGCAGACGCCCTTATCCAGCATGCCTTACATTTAATCTCATTTTATACAAGCATTTGAGGGTTAAGGGCCTTGCTCAGGGGCCCAGCAGTAGCACTTTGGTGGACCTGGGATTCAAACTCACAACCTTACCGTCTACTAAGCTATCACATCCCTACCCAATTACTCAATTTGCTTAAACTCTACACTGTACAGCTCTTAGGATCTCCAAATAGCCTATTTATTATGGTAAAGACATGCTACTTTTCACATATCACCACCACAGACATGCTGTATGCAGAATATACATACCTGTCTTAAATGTTATGGCTAAACTGTAAAGGTTTTGATTAATAAGACACGTACCTGAAGTGATAGGTTCCATCTTTTTGCCCAAACCCGCTCCCAGGAACCAAACAGATCCCCGTCTCCTCCAGGAGCTTCATACAATAAAACATATCTGGTTCCTGGCCGTTCTCCTACATACACACACACACACACGCACAAATATAAACACACTAACATTTCTATGATATATGATTGAGAATTAGAGAAAATCGAGAGCAAGTGACGCACCTTGGCCTCCTTTACGGCTCGCTCGGGCAGCGTGATGCGTGGGAACGAGTACATCGCCCCCTGCACGGGGTTGCACCTGATCCCAGGCACTGTGTTGAGGATGTCTTCAGTCAGCTTGGCCTTCTGTGCCAGGTCATTCAGCGTAGCCGTGCGCTCCTACACAGGCGGGAGAAATATCATGTTAGACTTTTACCCATTACTTATTACACTGCAGATTGGAAACAGTAGCAATTACAGAGTGGGTGGAGCAACAGTCGGTTAAGATTGACTCTGAGCACATGACAAGACACATGACTGTTGAAGGTATTGAATGTACAAGCTTTGTACACCTTGATGAACTGAGCGTGTGATGGCTCCTCAGGTTGAGGAGGGTTGGTCACCAGGGCCATGAGCGCCTGACCCGGCACAGGAGGACACAGACGCACAGACACCAGTTTAGTGAGCTGAGCCTTCACCTCCGGGTCCATGTTTATCACCTCCATATAACCACCTCGTAGACCACACCTGGAATAGCGTGTAAAAAAAAAAAGGAATGATTACAGTGAATGACAGACCTTTAAATTCTCCCTGACCTGTTTCTCTGAATGTGTTTATTGAAAAGCCATTCAGTTACGCTCCAGTTTGGCTGTTCATTGTGAGCCTGGGAAACAGGCCCAGATCATCTGAATGAGTGCACTCACTCTCCCATGTAACACTTGGAGGTGGAGTGGAAGGAGGCCAGCTCCACTATGTTGGAGAATTCGGGACCCAGCTCAAATAACACCTTCTTAAAAGAGTGAAAGGCGCAACCCTCGGCATACACGTTATCCTGATAGACCTGAGAAAAGAGGAAGGAATTAAAGGGTTAAAACTTTTACCGGCAGACAGAAAAAAATTGAAGAAAGTCAGTGCAGTCGTTTAGAGGTATCGTGTTACCTCATCAGCCATCAGGAAGAGATGTTCCTTGGCAGCGAATCGGATCACGTCCTCGATGCACTCCCTGCTCTGTACCTGACCTGCCACGAGGAAAACAGCTCTGATTTAAAAAACATTAATAATATTAACCCTTTTCATGAGTACGCTGTTGTTCCAACTTGACTTATGGGACATTTTCATTCAGTATAAAGAAATGAACAATGTTCAGGCTGTGAGTCTGATCTAAAACGAGTCTGTTGGCTTTCAGTGTGTTTTAGACGTGTTTTTCCCTCTGTTGGAGAACCGTACACAGAATTTTACTGGTTGAAGATCAAATTTGAGCTGCTTTTGAGATGAACAAACACTCGGAGCATCTCGGAGAGCAGGAATGGGTTTGATATCAACATTTACTTTAAAGATAGAAACATTTATGCGGGAAAAAACTAAACTAATTTGTTTTTTTGGGACTTATATTGCCCTTAGAAGACTAGGGAAAACAGAAATCCTTATAAAACACTACAAATTAAATAAAATAAAAATAAAGCTCTGAGTGTCTACTTTCATGTGAGCTTCATATTAACCACCACTGGGTGGCGTGACATGACAGACATTCAAATGAACCAAAAGTCTGTTTATTTTCCACAGATATAGTGTGTAAGGAGACAGTGTAAGAAAACTCTGGACTCTTCTCAGCACCTGTTGGGTTTCCTGGGTTGATGATGCACAGGACTCGTGGGTTGCAGTGCTCTCTGGCGGCCTGTAGGGAGCGCTGCAGCTCGGTGATGTCCAGGCTCCAGCACTTCTCCTCGTTCAGGTAGTAGTTAATCTGCACAGCGCCGAGTTCGGCCAGCGCAGCCGAGTACAGAGGATACTGAGGGATCGAGATCATCACACCGGTACGAGTACGACCCTCACCTGCTGTCAGCAACTTCAGAATGGTCTGAGAGAGAGAGAGAAAGAGAGAGAGAGATGTGTATGAAAGAGAAAGATGGTAGAAAAGATGAAGAGAGGAAATAGAGAGAAAGAAGGATTGAGAGTATGTGGCAGAGATGGTGGGAGAGAGAGAAAAGATAGCATGAGAACAAGTGAAAAGGGGAGAGAGAAAGATGGAAATTGAAAGTGTGTGTGGGGGGGAATACAGATAGACAGGCAGGGATAAAGAGAGAGAGACAGGGAGAAAGAGAGAGAATAAGTTAGAGAGGAAAAAGAGAGAAAGAGAGAGTGACAGTAAGTGGCGGGGAGTTTTAGAGAGACAGAAAAGGCAGCAGGAGAAAAAGTGAAGAGGGCAGAGAGAAAGATAGAGATAGAGAGAGTGAGGGGGGAAAATACAGATAAAGATAAAGAGTGACAGACAGAGAGATAAAGAGTAACGGAGAGAAAGACAGAGAGAGTACAAGTGAGTGGGGAGAGAGAGAGAGAAATAGAGAGAGGGAGAGTGTAAAAGTTTGTCAAAGAGAAAGATATAGAGGGAACAAAAGAGAGAGAAAGAAGAGAGTGACAGAATGTGGCAGAGATAGAGGAAGAGAGAGACAGAAAAGATAGCATGAGACAGAGAGAAGAGGGGACAGAGGAAGATAGTGTGTGTGGAGGGAAAAAAGACAGACAGACAGAAAGACATATGCGCACACACACACACACACACGGTAGAGAGAGAGAGAACTATATAGAGGATACTAATGTTCTTATGAAGTAATGGTCATCTATAGCCTCCAGTTTAGCCTTCAAACACTTAATCCTTCTGCCACACTTTAAGCCACGCCCCATATATGGGTTAAGTGACACGATACGGTTTTGCCCTGGAGTTCGCACCAAGCTAAACTGGAAGTGTTAAGCATCCTCATACACTCCAGTATAAAACTACTTACAGTACATTGTGTGCTCCAGAGCTTACACACGTTTACTTAACAAATAAAAGTTTGTTATCCAAACATTGCTCTCAGGTTTCCCAGGACTGCAGTGGAAAGACTTTTCCCAGAAAATGAAGGCTGAAAATACTACTTTGACTTGGAAATTCAGGAAAATACTAAAAACCAAACCTGCTGCTCTGGAAGTAGTCCATGTTTTTCAAATTACTTGTGCACAAACACCTAACATCAGGAGGATCATGGGTATTTTAATGTCTGAGTGGTCAAGGGTAGTGAAGTTAAATCATGAGGACGTACGACGATGCCGTCACTGGCGCCTGTGGTCAGATAGATGTTGTCCGGGTCACAAGAGATGCCGCCGTCACGACGCTCGATGTAGCGGGCGACGTCGTGTCTAATGCAGTCGATCCCCTGACTTGCAGAATATGAGCCTAGAAATAGAAGGGAAAAAGCTGATTATTAGAAAAGTTTAAAAAGTTAAAGCCTAAACTAATAATGAGAAAACACAAGGGCCACGCCTCCTAAACTAATAATGACAAACACAAAGACCACACCTCCCTAATAATGACAAGCACAAAGGCCACGCCTTCTAATAACTAAATGAAAAGCACAAAGGCCACACCTCCTAAAATCATAATGACAAGCACAAATGCCACACCTCCTAAACTAATGACAAGCACAAAGGCCACACCTTCCTAACTAATAATGACAAGCACAAAGGCCACACTTCCTAAACTACTAAACAAAAATTACAAGCACAACAGACAATGGCCATACCTCCTAAACTAATAATGACAAGAACAAAGGACACGCCTCTAAAACTAATAATGACAAACACAAAAGCCACGCCTCCTAATTAATAATGACAAGCACAAAGGCCATGCCTCCTAAACTAATATGGATATTAGCCACACCTTGCTAACTAATAATGACAAGCACAAAGGTCACATCTCTTAAACTCCTAAACAAAAATGACAAGCACAGTGGACAAAGGCCACACCTCCTAAACTAATAATGACCAGCACAAATGCCACACCACCTTAACTAATGACAAGCGCAAAGGCCACGCCTCCTAACCTAATAGTAACATGCACAAAGGCCACACCTCGTAAACTAATAATGATAAACACAAAGGCCACGCCTCCTAATAACTAAATGAGAAGCACAATGTCCATGTCTCCTAAACTAATAATGACAAGCACAAAGGCCACATCCTTTAAGGGACTGCCAGGGAGACCACACCTCCAATATTAATAATGATAAGCACAAAGGCCACATCCTTTAAGGGACTGCCAGGGAGACCACACCTCCAATATTAATAATGATAAGCACAAAGGCCACATCCTTTAAGGGACTGCCAGGGAGACCACACCTCCTATATTAATAATGACAAGCACAAAGGCCACATCCTTTAAGGGACTGCCAGGGAGACCACACCTCCTATATTAATAATGACAAGCACAAAGGCCACATCCTCTGAGGGACTACCAGAAAGACCACGCCTCCTAAAGCTCACATGCATATACAACGTACCGATGCTGCTTCCTCCACAGGCCTTCAGAATGCGCCGTGCACGATCTTTGGCATCGTCAGGAAACTTGTTATCGTCCAGCAGGTCTGGATACGAGCATAATGCCAAGACCTTGAAAAGAAGGACAACCGTAAGAAAAAAAAACCCTTTAAACAAATATCATTCACTAGAAGTTTGTTTAAAGAAACAGGAAAAAGGTTCAAGGTGATGAGGACACGCCTACTGCGTGGCAAATCACAGCTCTTAGTAGCAGTAACTAAAAGAACATTCGTTTTGTTCTCTGTTCACCTGTCTGAAGAAGGTGATGGGTTGCTGTCCCATGGCATGGGCATCTCCGATGTTAGCCTTGATGACCTCGTCAAAGGGTTTCTTCACTCCCTATCACAAGAGAAAAGAAAATTCTTTACTCCATCAACAATTCAGAAATCATTTATTCATAATGCAGCCCTCCTGGAGGCTGAAATGTGGCGACTAACTTCATTTAACTCCAGTATTAAGTATTCGGAGTTTGTTTAAGTATTGTTAAGTATTAGGAGCTCGTTGTGTATTAATCAGGGTGAAAAGTCATGAATTAAATACTTCAGGACATTAACGTCTTTCACTACGGTTCGTCCGGACCAGTGAGCCAAAGTTCAACTACATTCTGCACTGTTTATTGCAAATAATTTTTTAGATTTTCTTTTAATAAATCACCATAGCTACATTTATTTATCAGATTTAATGGCATCCTGAGAGGTGTAATATCTACACTTCATGTTCAGTCCCTACTAAAGGTGGAAAATTTACATTTCCATATATTTATTTGCCAGTGATAAAAATCAGTGTGAAATAAAGACGGCTTATCGGTCCAGCAAACAATCTCTCCCTCTCTCTCTCCCTCTCTCTCTCACACTCTCTTGCATTCAATCTTTCTCTCGCTTTCTCTGACTCTTTTGCTTTCAATCTCCCTCTCTCACTCGTTTGCTTTCAAGCTCTCTCTCTTTCTCTCACTCTTTTTCTTTCAATCATGCTCTCTTTCTCTCACTCTTTTGCTTTCAATCTCTCCCTCTCGCTCACTCTCTCTCACTCCTGCACACTATCTCTCTTGTTCTCTTACTCTCGCTCTGTCATGGTCTCCCTCCTGTCCCTTTTTTTTCTGTCATTTTCTGTTTTTTTCTCAGAGAGTCTGTCTTTCTCACTCTCTCTCATTTGGTCTCTCTCTCTTGCTCTCATGCGCTCTCTCTCTCTGTCTCTCTCTCTCTCTCTCTCCCTCCTGTCCCTTTTTTCTCTCTGTCATTTTCTGTTTCTTTCTCAGAGTCTCTCTTTTTCTATGAGTCTCTCCCTCTCTCTCAGTCTCTCTCCTTGTCTTTCTCTATTCCTTTCTTCAGCTCTCTCTTTACCTGTCTCTGTTTCGGTTCCATCTCTTTCTGTCTAGCTTTTGCTTTCCCCCTTCCTCCCTGTCTGCCTTTCTATCTCTTTCGTTCTCACTGACTCTCTCTCCCTTCTGTTTTTCCTCTCTCCTTGTTCTCCTCCCTCTCTCTCTCTCCCTCTCTCCCTCTCTCTCCCTCCCTCTTTCTCTCTCTCTCTCTCTCTCTCTCTCTCCATCATTCAACAAATCGCTTTCACAGAGCAAACAGCTGAGGCATCCTCAACTCTTGAATCACTCGGTCCAACATTCCAGAGTGAGAGTTCAGCGAAGGAATTCCTACAACTTTCTGAATGTACTCAATCAACCAAAAACCACTCTGAAGCCGTCCTGCAACCGGTTTCTCAGCCATCACAAACCATGTGGAGCTGTACAGCATCTCAGACAGACTTAACTGCTTACATGGCTTATATATAAAATCAAACCTCAGGGTACAAAGTGTGACTTTCAGATCGAAGTCTAACTTTTATACGAGAAATCATTAACACTGAAATGAAATGGAATGGAATGAAAACTAACACTGAGGTGAGCCAAAAAGCCTTGTAGCTCAAGTAAATAACCACAAGCGACCGACCGAAAGCTTTTTCCAAAAGGTCGATGGCCGGGACCTCCTCAGATAACGGGTGTGTTGGGAATACAGGGGTGAAAGGTCAGACGAGAAGATTACAGACCTTTGAGATGCAGAGCTGGTCATCATGACGCACATTCGCTACAGAACAGCCCCAATTTATAAAAAATATCCCGAATAATCAAACGATGATTGAGAAGTGGAGAGCATGAGGGAATGATATCATGACAGACTTTTCAGAGAGATGGCACGTGATTTGCCAGGTGGATTAATCAGAGTGCAGCATTCAGCTTTGCATGTGTTTTGTTTTTAAATGTGTAAACTACACACACTCTCTCAAACACAAAAAAAAGTTCCTGCAATAGCTTGGACTCCAACATCCTTCTCCAACATGTTTACGACTCATTCCCATGGCTGGAGTGTGAAAAACAAGCAGGTGGTGTGTATGAGAACCGACAGGAAGTGTGTGTGTGTGTATGTGTGTGAGAGAGAGAGAGAGAGAGAGAGAGAGAATGTGAGTGGCCCGTGTGTGTGTGCGTGTGAGAGAGAGAGAGAGAGAGAGAGAGAGAGAGAATGAGAATGTGAGTGGCCCATGTGTGTGTGTGAGTGTGTGTGTGTGTGAGAGAGAGAGAGAGAGAGAGAGAAAGACAAAGAGAGAGAGTGAGTTTGTGAGTGTGTAAGAGAGTGTGAGTGTGTAAGAGAGAGTGTGAGTGTGTAAGAGAGTGTGTGTGTGTGTGTATGTGTGTGAGAGAGTTAGTGCGAGTTTGTGAATGTGTTAGAGTATGTCTGTGTGTGTGTGTGAGTGTATGTGTTTGTGTGAAAAGTGTGTGTGTGAGTGAATGAATGAGTGCGAGCTTGTGAGTGTGTGAGAAAGTGTATAAGTGTGAGTGTTTAAACGTTTTGCTCCTTTGCCTGATAGGAGCAGCTGGCAAGTCCATCCTTTGAGTCCTATTCTTTAAATAAATAAGCCTCACCGGTATGGAGCCTCCGCTGCTGTTATTGGTCAAACAACAGAGATGCCTATCAGCTCCGACCAATCAGACGAGCCGCATGAGAAACACCCCAAGGGTCACAGAGCAGGCCTGCTGTGTTTACCACCAGCCATAACACCGGAGCTGGAACACTACAGCAAACATCTGATCAGCATTATCTCAGTGCACTATAAAGCTTACAGTTTAACAGGTTATTTTATTTCTATAGCTTTTTCTAGACGTAGACACAAAGCAGATGTACAGAACTCTAGATGTAGACTGAACAGGGGGAAAAAAAATCCCTCAAACACAAATAACGAAATAGAATAAACGAAAAGAAGAAAGGAAAGCGACAGTCACAGTGACACCTGATGCTTTTCACTGATTAAAAAAGGGAACATTGACTTGTAGCCAGCAGAGTAAGAGTTTTATTATTATTCTGCGCTCGTGTCGGGTCACTCGGCTGGACGTCTCGGGTACGGAGCAGGATTCAAAACAAAGCTGTGTTAATACTCACAGCTGGATTTTCTGAAAAAACAAACGTGTGCACAAGAGTCAAGAAATAATCAAGTGTAGATTATTCATATTATCTATCTATCTATCTATCTATCTATCTATCTATCTATCTATCTGTCTGTCCATCCATCCATCCATATCTATATGTCTATCTGTCTGTCTATATATCTATCTATATCTGCCTGTCTGTCTATATATATCTATCCACATGTCTGTCTGTCTGTCTGTCTATGTCTATATCTGTCTGCCTATCTATATACATATGTCTATCCATCCATCCATCCATCCATCCATCTATAGCTGTCTGTTTATGTCTGTCTGCCTGTCTGTCCATCCATCCATATCTATATGTCTATCTGTCTGTCTATATATATCTATCTATATCTGCCTGTCTGTCTAATATATATATATATATATATATATCTATCCACATGTCTGTCTGTCTGTCTGTCTATCTATGTCTATATCTGTCTCCCTATCTATATACATATCTGTCTATCCATCCATCCATCAATATATAAAAGTACTCTGATGTAACATTTGTCCAGTCATAGTGTAATAATAGCAAGTGCCATAACAAGTACTCAAGTTAATCCCAAGGCTTCATAAAGGAATGAAGGCATGTTAGTAAGATTTATAGCTCTTCAGTAAACAAGCTTTAAGTGAAATTGCTCAGAATGAAAACATAAAGAAGGAGGTTGCACCAAAATGGCAAAATCTTTATCAAATCTTAAGCATGAATTCAATTCAATTCAATTCATTAGTATAGCGCTTTTAACAATGGACAATGTCTCAAAGCAGCTTTACAGAAATATAGAAACATAGAAAATGATAGTAAATTAAAGAAAATTATAGTATATTAAAAGTTTAAAGTAAAGTATATCCCGATTTTAACCCTAATGAGAAGCCTGAGGTGATGGTGGTGAGGAAAAACTCCCCTGAGATGATATGAGAAAAAAACCTTGAGAGGAACCAGGCTCAGAAGGGAACCTCATCCTCATCTGGATGACACTGGACAGTAAATATCAATGTAAATAATGTTTCTACAACAGCAGCCAAAGGCTCAAGGGCATGAACTGATCCATTACGGAGTATCGGTTAGTACAGGACTCTGAGTGACCCTGAATTCTGGGATAGCATTAGTTCTGATTTAGTTGATATGATCATGTGACGTTGACCGACTCGACTTACAGTAATATCTGTGCTATTTTGCATAACGTCATGTCTCGACTTTTGGGAACGTCTCAAGTGTCACGTTGGTATTGGGTCTGAAATTTGACAACGATAGAAAGCTTCCTGTTTTCAGGCAAACTAACTAGGACAAAATCCGAGAGTTTAGTTCCAGCCCAAACTTCTTCTTCCTCAAGATATCATTTGATATTTAGGGATTTGATAAAACTCTACTCTCTAAATGTCAGCATGTCTTCTACTTAACAGATACAGCTGAAGGATAATATAAAGGATAAGAAAATACTTATACATACATACATACATGCATAACATGCACAAATGAGGGCAGTTAAGGAACTGTTGGTTTGTGGTTTCAAAAGCGTGTGACTTGCTTCCCTGCTGAAAAAACCCATCATGAAAAAAACCTGCCCTGCTGCTGAGGTCACAAGGGCAGGTTTAATTGCAAAGTAGAGCAATGGGCAGACAGATGGGTGTACAGATATACAGACAGATAGACAGACAGACAGACAGACAGACAGACAGACAGACAGACAGACAGACAGACAGACAGACAGACAGACAGATAGATAGATAGATAGATAGATAGATAGATAGATAGATAGATAGATAGGCGGGCAGATAGATAGATAGATAGATAGATAGATAGATAGATAGATAGATAGATAGATAGATAGATAGATAGATAGATAGATAGATAGATAGATAGATAGATAGGCGGGCAGATAGATAGATAGATAGATAGATAGATAGATAGGTGGGCAGATAGATAGATAGATAGATAGATAGATAGATAGATAGATAGATAGATAGATAGATAGATAGATAGATAGATAGATAGATAGGCGGGCAGATAGATAGATAGATAGATAGATAGATAGATAGATAGATAGATAGATAGATAGATAGATAGATAGATAGATAGATAGGTGGGCAGATAGATAGATAGGCAGATAGATAGATAGATAGATAGATAGATAGATAGATAGATAGATAGATAGATAGATAGATAGGTGGGCAGATAGATAGATAGGCAGATAGATAGATAGATAGATAGATAGATAGATAGATAGATAGATAGATAGATAGATAGATAGATAGATAGATAGATAGATAGGCGGGCAGATAGATAGATAGATAGATAGATAGGCGGGCAGATAGATAGATAGATAGATAGATAGATAGATAGATAGATAGATAGATAGATAGATAGATAGATAGATAGATAGATAGGCGGGCAGATAGATAGATAGATAGATAGATAGATAGATA
>NC_080729.1:17958933-18013933 GCF_019097595.1 Hemibagrus wyckioides | reverse complement strand
AAACACATATTGAGAGCAGTCACCGCCAGACTGGTTTTCTCACCAAGGAGCATTCGGGTCTTAGCGCAGACCGGCCCGAGGCTATACCATTGTGTTCTCTAATCGTGAGGTTCAGTGCAGCTGAAAGGCAGCTAGGATTATGGAAAGGGTGGGGATGTACCTGGTATATTCAGGTGAACCTTCAGCACGGTAAAGCTTTGACCAATGAATGAACTTTTTGATTTTACTCGAGGCACAGCTACAGGCTCAGTTTGATCAAACGCAGCCATAATGTTATCTAGTTTGAGAGTGAAGGAGATAACATAGATATGAGGGTTAATTACAAAGTAAACATGTTTACAAGTCTTTTACTGCTGTGTTGAACATTAAGGTTAACCACCGAATCCCTCTCAGTTAACTAGTGCAACGTTAATGCTAGCTAAACAGACTAGCTCGATGATAGCTAATGCTGATAAACTACTGTATTATACAGGTGTACAAATAAAAGCAGCATTATCGACTGAAAGACATGGAAAGGTCAGCGGTGATGCCATAATGTTAATATGTGCCTGGTTGAACGAACTCTACTTAAGCTCCACCCCTTTATGACTCAGAGACCCCTGCCTTCGACCCCACAATCTATCCAAAACAAAATGTGTTTTGGTGCCGCGTTCCCGAGGCGGTTCACCTCACAACACACTTTCACCTTTGCCTCACTTTGACGTCAGCAGCCATGAATACAGCTTCATCTACACAATCATTCCAAATCTAATCTAATTATTCTGAACAATACGCTTGTGTAGAAATGAAAAGGTGCGGCAGGTGAATAGGGGAAAAAAAAAAGGCAGTGTCTGACTTGAAGTGATCAGCCTTTGTTAGACTGGCCCTAAGGGAGACGAGCAGAGCCGCAGCCAGTGTTAAACGGAGCGACGGTGGAAACTGGTGGCTGCCTGAAAGTCCCAGAGACGCAGCGCTGTCAATTTCGGGACTCGGGAACAGCATTCGTTCTGAAAAGCTGCATGAATATGCGAAGAAATAAAGAGCTGATTGGTGGAGAGCTGAACAGTTCCTTTACTCCCAACAGGACAACACTGAATGCACATCCTTCAGTGAAGCCCCAGAGGAAGTCCTGAGGTCTGAACCACTGACTCGAACAACTTACTAGACTCTTATTTAGGGTGGTGTAGGGTGTACTGTTCCACAGTGTGCACACGGTTCCACACTCTTTCATAACAACATTCATAACAAATGGACCTGGTCCAGTTACAACCAAACAGCAATCGGGTCCATTTTAAAACAAATGCTAATCTAGTGCTTTTAGAAACTTCACTCGGCCTGTCAGGATGCCGAATTAAAGCTGAATTATAGAAATGAATAAAGATAAGTACATAAAGAAAATAATTTTGTCATGGGTTATTAGAAATAAGTCTGGGTTCTGAGACATATGTCTGAATTATTAGAAATAACTGAATTAAATCTAAACGAGGAATAAGTCTGATTTATGAGGAATTAGTCTGAATGATCAGAAATAAGTCTGAATTGTTGGGAAAAAAAGTCTGAATTATGATAAATAGATCTGAATTATTAGAAATAAGTCTGGATTCTGAGACATAAGTCTGAATTGGTAGAAAGAAGTATGACTTAAAAATAAGTCTAACTTATTAGAAATAAGTCTAAATGGTTAGAAAATAGTCTGAATTATGATGAACAGGTCCGAATTATTAGAAATAAATCGGGATTGTTAGATTTAATAATTGTTGTTTAAATAAGTCTGAATCAGAAATAAGTCTGAATTATTAGCAAAAAGGCTCAATTATTATAAATAAATCTGAATTGTTTGAAATACATCTAAATTATTAGAAATATGTCTGAATGAGAAATATGACTGAATTATTAGAAATAAATCTGAATTATTAGAAAACTCTAAATGGGAAATAAGTCTGAATTATGAGGAGTAAGACAAAAAATTTATGAGCAATTGTTCTGAATTATTAGAAATAGGTCTGAATTATGAGAAACACCTCACCAAATCCTGCCTCTTGATCTAAAGTCACCTTGATCCTGGTACTCCAGCACGTCTTATCTAAAAGCACTCCTACTGGCTGAATAAGCTCTAGAGAATTCTAGAAGTTGTTGAGTACGTTCACACACAATGCACAAACCACAACCCACAATTTCCAACCGAATTAAATCCTGTTGCATTTTCTGCCTTGGTTCAGAACACCAATAAATAAATAAATAAATCAATCAATCAATAAATCACACTGAGATGCAGAATGATTAGTGAGGATCTAAACAATTCTGCTTCCAAAGTCAACTCTGATCTGTGATATGCAGAAACACCGGTTACAACATGCCTGAGCAAGATCTCCATGAGCTTAGCAGTCATAATTACCTGGTCCAAGCAACTCGTAAAACTACTGAAGAAAAACACAAAAGCACTACATATTTCAGATCCATGACAGCAGAAAGTGTCTAAATTGTCCAGATTTACCTGAAAACATTCACTTTTCGGACCAGATATCTTGGTACGGTTTTAAGCCTAACATTTTATTAATCATGTTAAAGCTATTAGCATGCACCTCAGGGCACGATATGCAAAAAAACAAACAAAACCGGTTTGCTAAATGGATGTACTTTAATAAAGTTTAGTAATCAGATCAAGGATGCAGCTCATGAAGGATCACGGAGATGTGATTGTTTACTTCTAATTTGATTTTTAAAGCAAATCTGTGAGACATTAGTGTGAGGATGTACTATTACTCAGTATAATAGTTTATCTAGCATACTTATTAAGGCTGTTGTAGGTCATTTAGTGGTCACACAGCCCTCGACTGGTTGGTAGACTGACCGAATCTGAACCGAGAATCTTTAAATGAAACAAGCTGTACGGCTTCGCTACATATTTTGGAGACCCACAGAGACCTACATATGAGTTTATTAAATGGTGATAAGACTGAGATGTCCAGTGTTGTCCAGTTTTTAAATCCTGCTGCTTTTCTTTCCCACACAAAGCACATGTTATGTCTGTTTTAATCAAACCTGACTTCACTCATCAGCTTGTTAGAAAGCTCAAGCAGATCAGGATCAGTTGTAGTCTCCCTAGATTGTACCGGTAGTGGTAAAGCTACCTACATTTGTAGACGAGTTTGGTTCATGCGCCGTTTTTTCCCCGAGCTGAAAGGCTTCTGAAAATATGATGTCATTTCCAGCAAAGGAAAGTAGTCGGCATAGAGGGGCGCTGTGGGATTTTTGAGAGAGTAAAATTTCCAGTGCACTGAAAAGACTGGAAATTTTGCGACAGATGAGGGTTCACTATTGTCACACCTTCAAGGCTTGCTCACTCCAGGCCTTTAAAACTGTATGTGACTACAGTACCACCGCAGGGTGTTCTGATCTCCAATAAAACATTCCTGCTGAACACTACTTCCGAGTCCCCTGGTCTGCGTAGGTGAATTCACAACACTACTGAACTAGAGAGCCGATTGAGACGCAGCCTAAAACTAAATCCGACTGAATGTGGCTCCAACAGTGAAGTACAACCTGGGAGATTTTAGACACGCTGTGATTTTAGAATAATAAAAGCAAAGTTTTTCCCTAAAACTGCAATATGCAGTGGATGAACACACCCGGTCACTTAAGTATAGATCTGATCCCACCTGATATCCTTGAAATAAAACTTATCACCCTGACTCGGATCTAATATGAAGAAATAGCTCTAGTTTTTCAGTCCTCTGAGAGATTTATAGCTCTCCTCCCAGGAGACTTTTAAGTTCCCACTCTCCAGTCCACACTGGATGCTTTACAACACCTCTGGTCAAATTACATCTCTGGGAGCGTTAAGTCCTGGAATTCATGCAAAATGATGTCAAGGTAGTTTACTTAGTGCAGTTCTTCCATTGCTGGTCATTTATTTCACCCTTTCTTCCATTCCATGATGTATTTTCGTCCTGTACGTGATCATTTCCTGCCACAGTGGCTGTCTATATCAGATCCATGAGGCGTAGCCAAAGGGTATGTGATTTCTCTGATTTTGTTTGAAATCACAACCCACCGTTATCGTCTGGTTTAGCCGGTTACCTGAACATATACAACTTGGACCAGAGCGGAAATTTCAAATAAATGGCCAGATTATTATTACACACATGTAAATGACAAGCCTAATAGATTATTTGTACACTCTCGGAAATAAAAGATACCAAACTGCACTTGTCCTTGTGGGTGGGAAAGTCAAAGATACACTTTTTGTAGCTTTAGAGTGCATCATTATACCATGTAAAATGGGTCTTAATGACCACTGACCAGCTCTAAAAGCCTTTAAAGTCTCAGGTAAACATGGTAAAGATGGATCGTTGATGGAAAATGGAATAAGAATAGTTTGGTACCTTTATTTCTGAGAGTGTATAAGTTGGAAGGGATGTGTGGAGTTTGTTTAACACTTTAAGGTGCTCCAGAGCCTTTAGTGTGCTCTGGTCAAGCTTGGAGATGAGACACCGCACCTCTCTCAGCTCTTTCTCCAGCTGCACGGCGCGCTGCACGATGGGTCCTCGCACCGCGTACTCCACTTTCTTCACGTTGGCGTTCATGGTGTCAAGGGTGAGCACCTTCCTGTGCTGTGTGAGCGCCTCGTTCTCGGCCATCTTTCCCCACGCGAGCCGGCTCCGACCTGCAGAGAAAGTCCTGATGGGAAAACACGAAGGAGAGAGAGGAGAAAAACTCATCATACTGCGCACTCCTAGTCTCGCGCGTGAGCACGGCAACATTGCTGGAGCACTTTTTCTGGACAATCCGTTGAGTAATGAACTCTAATCAAGCTGCAAGCTTGTAGCACGTCTCGATTGAAATGCAGCTCACGCACACGTTTCTACAAAACTGCACGAGACCTTTGATCCCGTTCAGGGACGATACTATGATAAGAAGTAAATTTGGACACTAGTGTACACAACTCAACTCACACACACACACGCGCGCGCGCACACACACACACTTCCTTACCAAAGTCTCATTTCAGCACTTCTTATATACTCTTGCTTGTTTTATGAAAACCCCCCACCACCTCCCACTCACACTCATCAATTTTTACGCACCAGGAGTTTTTGAAGAAACTTCCACCGGTTTCCGAGACAACCGACGCCTGGACAGAGGAACCGGCCGAAGATTCCCCGGCGTGTAGAGCAACTCTGGGAGGAGGCTTTAGTCAGACACGAAATGAATCAAACTAAATGCCCGGCTCCTCCCATGCGCTTACTGCAGAGCCCAAGCACTAAAGCGCATTCTGCCACACTTAATAGGAAGTCACAAGAGAAGGCTACCTCTTTAGTGTCCTGCGAGTTCGGGACGTAACCATAGTGATGAAACCTGTGAGAAAGTGACCATATGCTCAGCAACATATTTTTCAGCAATTAAATATTTTTATTAACATTTTTAAAGAATTGAAATAACAACAGGATACCTAAAGTGAATAGAATAAATAAATGTATCAGTACAGACCATTAAAAGTAGTATCTAGGTTAATAAATAATAAATAAATCTCTACAAGTTTTTTAAAATGTTAGTCGAGTGAGTTAAGAAAAAGAAACCCGACTCTTATTGGTCAGCTGTGTCGCCTCGGTTCAGCGAAAAATAAGTCGATTCCTTTGGCTCCTTAAAGGCTCATTGCCGGGGCACTCGACTCAAGCTCAACAACAAGAGTCGATTCCTTCGGCTCCGGTTATTAAAAACTTTCCCGTATTAATTAATATGAGGACATATTGATTAATATGTATTGATTAATATGAGGACACCTGACCACAAAACTCAATATTATCTAAATATTTTAATTAACATTTTTAATGATTTAAAATTACAACAGGATGCCTAAAGTGAATAGAATAAATAAATGTCACATTAAAATACAGTGTCTAGGTTAATAAATAGTAAATAAATCTCTACACGTTTTTAAAATATTAGTCAAGTGAGTCAAGAAAAAGAAACCCTCCAATGAGCCGTTTGGGAGTCGAAAGAATCGACTCTTATTGGTCAACTGTGCCGACTCGGTTCAGCAAACCAATAAGAGTCGATTCTTTCAATTCCTTTGGCTCCTTAACAGCTCATTGCCAGGACACTCGACTCAAGCTCAACAAGAGTCGATTCCTTCGGCTCCAGTTATTAAAAACTTGAGACTTTCCCGTATTTTTTTAGTAGATAAGTATGAGGACACTTGACCACAAAACTCATCTTATTCCAGATTTATTTCCCTTTTGTTGTATTAATAAGCTCCAGTCTTCTCTGAAGGCTTTCCACTTGATGCTGGAGTGTGTCTGTGAGGATTTGTGATCATTCAGCTACGAGAGCATTATTGAGATCAGACACTGATGTTGGATGAGGGGGGTCTGTGGTTCAGTCTGTGTTCCAGTTATTCCCATAAGTGTTCAGTGGGGCTGAGTCAAGGCAGTGTGCAGGACACTGGAGACATTCTTCCACTCCAATCTAACACACCATGTCTTCATGGAGCTTGCTTTGTTCAAATGGACACTGTCATGCTAGAACAGGGTTGGGCCTTTTGGTTCCAGTAAATATAAACATTCAAAGAAAGCTACAACAGCTTAGGGAAAGCCCACGTATGGACGTGATGGTCAGGCGTTTTTTTTTTTGTTTGTTTGTTTTTTGGCCGTATAGTGTACATACTGTATAAAGAAGACGGTCACAGGGTAGTGATGAATCAAATACATTTCTCAATTGTAATTATTGCACAAAACCTTTTAAGACTTCCAGAAACCATGACATTTGCATATTTTGGATATTTCATAAGATATTACTGTTTCCTGTAAAATATAAAACCTAACCACATTTATAAGTGCCGTTTAAAGCAGTTATCTTAACTCCTTGTTTATGACACACCCTGAATTCTCCAAACTGCTGCCCAGACATTATCTCACACTGTCCCTCTGTGTACACTTGATAGGTCACAATAGAGACCCTCAGGGACCCCCACGGCTTCATTTGTGACAAGGCTTAAATTGAAGAGTCAGGCGAAAAGCCAGTTGAAGTTGATATTCTCTCTCTCTAATTATATATATATATATATATATATATATATATATATACACACACTATATTGCCAAAAGTATTCGCTCACCTGTCTTGACTCGCATATGAACTTAAGTGACATCCCATTCCTAATCCATAGGGTTCAATATGACGTCGGTCCACCCTTTGTAGCTATAACAGCTTCAACTCTTCTGGGAAGGCTGTCCACAAGGTTTAGGAGTGTGTTTATGGGAATTTTTGACCATTCTTCCAGAAGCGCATTTGTGAGGTCACACACTGATGTTGGACGAGAAGGCCTGGCTCTCAGTCTCCGCTCTAATTCATCCCAAAGGTGTTCTATCGGGTTGAGGTCAGGACTCTGTGCAGGCCAGTCAAGTTCATCCACACCAGACTCTGTCATCCATGTCTTTATGGACCTTGCTTTGGTCACTGGTGCACAGTCATGTTGGAAGAGGAAGGGGTCAGCTCCAAACTGTTCCCACAAAGTTGGGAGCGTGGAATTGTCCAAAATGTCTTGGTATGCTGAAGCATTCAGAGTTCCTTTCACTGGAACTAAGGGGCCAAGCCCAGCTCCTGAAAAACAACCCCACACCATAATCCCCCCTCCACCAAACTTTACACTTGGCACAATGCAGTCAGACAAGTACCGTTCTCCTGGCAACCGCCAAACCCAGACTCGTCCATCAGATTGCCAGATGGAGAAGCGTGATTCGTCACTCCAGAGAACGCGTCTCCACTGCTCTAGAGTCCAGTGGCGGCGTGCTTTACACCACTGCATCCGACGCTTTGCATTGCACTTGGTGATGTATGGCTTGGATGCAGCTGCTCGGCCATGGAAACCCATTCCATGAAGCTCTCTGCGCACTGTTCTTGAGCTAATCTGAAGGCCACATGAAGTTTGGAGGTCTGTAGCGATTGACTCTGCAGAAAGTTGGCGACCTCTTCGCACTATGCGCCTCAGCATCCGCTGACCCCGCTCCATCAGTTTACGTGGCCTACCACTTCGTGGCTGAGTTGCTGTCGTTCCCAAACACTTCCACGTTCTTATAATACAGCTGACAGTTGACTGTGGAATATTTAGGAGTGAGGAAATTTCACGACTGGATTTGTTGTACAGGTGGCATCCTATCACAGTTCCACGCTGGAATTCACTGAGCTCCTGAGAGCGACCCATTCTTTCACAAATGTTTGTAAAAACAGTCTGCATGCCTAGGTGCTTGATTTTATACACCTGTGGCCATGGAAGTGATTGGAACACCTGATTCTGATTATTTGGATGGGTGAGCGAATACTTTTGGCAATATAGTATATATATATATATATATATAGCCAGATCCACCACAAATATTAGGAAAGAGGTTATGCTCGGTTATGCTGAAACTAAGCCACTTTTATTCTCGTAGCACTGAATAGCATTTAATACAAAGCAAATCAAGGTAGGAATGTCGGTGAAACCTGGATATGCATGCACTTCAGTTCAAGATACAACCTGGTAATTCATTTTAAAAGTCAATAAATAACAAGAGAACAGCGTAAGTGGATTAAAAATTGCTGATCCAGCTAATAGTAGATAAGAATACATCTGCACAGGACTGCAAAATTTAGTGATGCACCGCCAGTGTCTCTCTGATGTGATCTCTCGGATGATTGCAGCTTCATGCTGTAGTAAAGGACCAAGCTATTAGCTAATTAAAAGGCTCTCTGTTCTGAATGTATAATAAGGAATAGCTCTTACTTATTTTGTGGCCATAAAATGCAAAAGCACTAAAGACTCTTGGCTTAAATGGAAGGGGATCTTGCTAATGGGTAACAAATCAATGTTATGACAGTACAGAGTGGAAGGATGAGGTCAGCAAAATGGGTACAAAATGAATTTCTTTAAGAACAGCACTATGTGTCCTTTTCACAATAAATATAAAAATTGTCATGTTTTTTTTATTACCACAATGCTCTCGAAGTCTTGATACTGATTGGTCAGTAGGTGTTGATTCATTTTCGGTAAAAGCAGTTCAGGCAATCCTGATCCTCAGAACAAGCATTTTTCAAGTTCTTGAAAGTGTGTGTGTGTGTGGGGGGGGGGGGTAGAGTCTCCAATGTCAGCAAAAATCAAGCATATACAGCTCAAGGGCTTCCGTTATAGTTCACATCAAATATTAAAACGAGAGAAATGTGATCTCGGTGACTTTGTCCAGCTAGCTAGATTTTCACACACAACTGTATCTAGCGTTTGCACAAAAAACATCCAGTGAGCGCCGGTTAATGTATCACATATGTATGCAGCTATGTAGCTTCACATCACTCTGTGTATTTATTCATTAATCTTCAGTATTATGCACTTTATCCTGGTCAGGGTTTCGGATCCTGGGACCCGGTGTATTGTCCACGTCACGAGAGACGCAGTAAAATTTTATATCATTCACATTTTGAAGATTTCATAACACAAAAATGATAAGAATATGATCTAGTATCTGTTCATCAGCCTGTCGATTTGTGCATCACAATTGTTTAACAAAGATCAGAATTTCATGGTGCTATTTCATAATATTACTGTTAATGCCAAAAAGAAAATGACATCATCTAACACAGTTCTAGCCTTGAGGTGTTTTAGAAAAATAACTTGAAAAAAGGACCTTAAAGAACAACTGTTATAACCTGTTCTTTCTTTTGTCATACTGACGAGTCTGGGCTCATACCCCTAAGTGCGTGTGGTGACACGGCTGTATTAGCATGCTTTTGTAACAGGGAAATTTGATGTTGTATTGGTGTCAATAAAGGTGATATATTGGTGTTATTTGAATGTTATACCCTATGTGGTGAGTGTTTGTAATGAACAGGAAGTCACTTAGGACTAATAGTGGTGAAAAATTCCTATATTAATATATATTTCTACACATGGCTTTGAGCATCATGTTCTGTTTTCAAATATAGAAATAAATCAGCCCTGCACTTTATTATGTGCAACTCTTTCAGACTCTGTGTACCTCTCACCTCGCTAAAAACCTCCAAAACAGCACCATGTAAATCCCAGTGATTACCCCTAAACTGTCTGAGGTCTAAAAGCCGGTCGCCGTGGTGACAGCATCCAGAGTGTGTGTGGCGACGGAGCGCAAAGTGAATGTGGGCACGGAGAGGTCGGTGAGGAGGAAGAGCTGGTGCTGAGGCGTCTGCACGGCGTAGCATTTACATTCATCAGTCACGAGGTAGCAGTGCACAGGCAGGTGTGTGAACCCTGAGGAAAACTCCTCGTGCAGCAGCTCTGCTGTTGGACACTCTGAGCTCGGAGATTCCTCCGAGGTGAAATAGCGCGTCACTGCAAACGTGTAAAAGAGGCGCAGAAGCTCCCAGCGGCGCGCCGGTGAAAGGTGAGGCGTGGCTTTCGTGCTGAGAGATGTCACTGATCTGCGAGACTCACGGTTTATTAGGAGAAGAGCTAGGACGTCCCGGCGGAGACTAACGGAGGGAGACAGAGATGATCGTTCTGCATGGTCCAGGCAAGAGCGCAGGTTCTCTGCTAGTGGAGACCAAAACCGGCAAACCTGCTCATTCTCTACCTGATACAGAGACGGTCTAGGGCCACACAGGACACAAGCTATGACACCAGGGAGCAGCTGGAAGCACAGCAGTCTGAGCGCGACATTAGGGCTACCTTGGGGTAAAAAGACCGGATAGTCACATGAGGTTTTCCCAGGAGGCAAATTTGCGAGTGCAGAAAGAAGGACGAGTTCCTGTGGAGCGAGGCGCCACCATTTCTCGGTAGCTATTGCCAGTCGACCGCGGACAAGCAAACAGCCAAACTCACTCTCGGCAGCCCTGGTGAATGATTCCAGCGTGTCTTGGATGAGGTCAGGTTGAGGGAGAAGTATGCAGTCAGCGCAGTGTGTCAGATCCCCCATGAGGCCCTGATCACGATCGTCCACACCGCGTTCAAGTAGCATGTCGATCAACCCATAGCAAGAGCGCAGCTCTCTCTTGAGCCGCTCGACGTTCCGCGCGTTCGCCAGTTCGTCCAGGCCCAGCACGAGCACCATGCAGTTCCAGACGTTCTCCAGCAAACGCCTCAAGTGCAGCTCGCTGACGTTAGCGTTGCTGCTGACTCCGATAAGCATCAAGCTGTCGTGGAAGACTCTCCAGAGAACATGTCCACCTTGTTCAGTCTCACAGCAGGACAGAGCGGCATCGTGACCCGTCCCGAACATGTGCACGCCGTTCAGTGAACCAATGATGGAGAAGGGCAGCTGCTTGGTGGAGCCGCGAGAGAAGAGCGGAACGCCGCTGGACGCCGTTAGACACAGGAGCTGGACACTCTGGGACTGAAGCATGCTGAGTGAGAAAGAGGAGCTGAACATTGCTCAAGGATGCAGGCGTCGTCTCATGCCTTAAAAAACGTAAAGGAAGAGTCACAAGGTGCATCATGGAGATGTTTACCTGCTAAATCACTGTGTATATAACAACAAGTCTATGTATCTGAACAAATGTTGCTTTCTGGATCCATTTATCATCAATTTTAATTTAAAAAAATTGTATTAGTTATAATTAATATCTGTGATTACTGATTTTATGACTGCATGTAGGTTTATTATTATTATTTTATTTATTTATTTTGTTATAGCTTAAATATGTGTATTTATTTTAACATTAATTATATTAATTTAATCATTTTTTAAATCATATTTTATACACCTATACTTCACACAGTGTATTCTATTCACAAATAAATTTTGACTCTGAATTTGAAATGAAAAGTTTTATTTTTTAGAAAACAATGTGCCATAGAGAACTGAACAACTCGACACACTTTAACGTGATACAGTGTGTGTTTATAGCATGATGCTAAACTATTAGCTATGAGCTTTGATTATTTATTAGCTTGATGTCTAGCCTCAGAGCTCATTTCTTGACTACACTGAGAGTACACTATCTACACTGTAAGCAAACACCTTTAAATGAGCACATTAACAACAACAACAACAACAACAACACGTCAATTTCCTACCCGCTTCCAGCGACTCACCGCGTCGCCACAGCAACCATTTCATGCATTTCCCCTGCTTGTTCACACTAATCCCGCCTTCTAAACTGGGATTGGCTAACACGACTGGCGTTAGGCAACGCGATTGGTGAACTTGCTAATCAATTTTATTGCCGAGTGCAACACGATAAAAGCTCCGTGTCGGACATTTCTTTTGCTAAACTGGTATGTTGGATCAGTAAACAAAGCGAAAAAGCTCTATCCTGCCCTCTAGTGTCCAACAAAAGAAATTTGCAGGTTATCACTGTCAACATACAAAAGTTCATACACACAGTTGCCAAAAGTTTTGGGACACCCCTCCTAATCATTTAATTCAGGTGTTGTTTTTCAGGGGTTGGGCTCGGCCCCTTAGTTCCAGTGAAAGGAACTCTTAATGCTTCAGCTTCATACCAAGACATTGTGGACAATATCATGCTCCCAACTTCGTGGGAACAGTTTGGGGATGACCCCTTCCTGTTCCAACATGACTGCACACCAGTGTACAAAGCAAGGTCCATAAAGACATGGATGAGTGAGTTTGGGGTGGAGGAACTTTACTGGCCTGACCTCAACCTGATAGAACACCTTTGGGATGAATTAGAGCGGAGACTGCGAGTCAGGCCAAAACTGGGACATCTGCCTTTACATGCACATGAATGTAATATGGAGTTGTCCCACCCTATGCAGCTATAACAACTTCAACTCTTCTGGGAAGGCTTTCCACAAGGTTTAGGAGTTTGTTTATGGGAATTTTTGTGACCATTCCTCTAGAAGCGCATTTGTGAGGTCAGGTACTGATGTTGGACGAGAAGGTCTGTCTCACAGTCTCCGCTCTAATTCATCCCAAAGGTGTTCTATCAGGTTGAGGTCAGGACTCTGTGCAGGCCGGTCAAGTTCCTCCACACCAAACTCACTCATCCATGTCTTTATGGACCTTGCTTTGGTCACTGGTGTGCAGTCATGTTGGAACAGGAAGGGGTCATCCCCAAACTGTTCCCACAAAGAGCATGAAATTGTCCAAAATGTCTTGGTTTGAAGCTGAAGCATTAAGAGTTCCTTTCACTGGAATTAAGGAGCCTCATCTTGTATTTATTGACCATCTTTTTTTCTGGTAATTTGAGACATTTTGAAATTCAAGTATATATATTTTGTTTATTTGAAATGACCTTTTGTCCCTGGACAGAAGAACATGGGCAAATACTTTGACTAAAAATAATTAAAAAAAAATTTTTAATGACTATTTAAATAAATTATCAATATAAAACGTATATTATTATTAATAACAATAACAACAACAACAACAATAATAATAATAATAATAATAATAATAACAACAACAAAAGAACAATCAGCAGGCAGTTGCTTACAAAGTGATTGTTTTTTTATTGACATTCTTGAACAGTGCTATGCTTTATTTTTGTCCAGAGCTCAGCCTGACAAAGAAGCCTGGAGCCTTACAGAATACAAAACCAGCTGAGAGACGAAGACCTGATGAACACACACAGTGCAACGCAGTGAGCCGCTCGTGCAGGACAAGTGTGTGTGTGTGTGTGTGTGTGTTTACATTTATGTTTACGTTTATGAAGACGACGCAGGAGCCAGAACTTTCTCACACCTCCAGCAGCTGAAGCCTTGGAGCAGAGGTGCTGTAAGGCAGTTTTTGATCGATCCGTATGAGACGAACTCATCATCCCACACGACTGTACATCCGGGACGTTGGGAAATTAAAGAGAAGCCCTCGACGACTGACAGGAAATTGCATTCTTGTTAGGTTAACTGAAAAGTGCATAGCATATGACGCATTTCTACAACCAAAGTTGAAGCAGAGAGAGAGAGAGAGAGAGAGAGAGAGAGAGAGAGAGAGAGAGATTGATAAATTGATTTAAAAAAAGCCTCTTAATCCCTAATACATACATTGCATTTCAAAATTGATCTCTATACTGTACGTTACACATACTGTATAGACAATAATATACACATTTGATTTACAGTACATCCAAATTGTACAACGTTCCATTCGACACATGAAATACAAAAGCACTGATATAGCCGGAATATACAGTAATAATAATAGTAATAATAATAATTATTATTAAAAAAATGAATTATGATTTTTTTTTTCTTTTAAATCAGTGCTGCAGCATTTTTCATTTGCATTTCATACTACTTGTGTAACAGAGTCGGAATACTTCAATTTACAAATACAAAGATCGCCCCAAATCCACTAGCTGTACACTGGATTTGCAAGCTGTCATTATTAATATCTTTCCCTCTTTCAATTTACATACGGTACATGAAGCGCGACGAGGTTAAAAAGCCGAAATACACCGTCCAGGCATAACATTATGACCACCTGCCTCATATTGGTGTTGGTCCCACTTTTGCTGGCAAAACAGCCCTGACCCGTCCTGCACTGTGTATTCTGACCCCTTTCTATCAGAACCAGCATTAACTTCTTCAGCAATTTGAGCAACAGTAGCTCGTCTGTTGGATCGGATCACACTCCCCACGTGCATCAATGAGACTTGGCCATCCATGACCCTGTCACCGGTTCACCACTGTTCCTTCCTTGGACCACTTTTAGATAGCTACTGACCACTGCAGACTGGGAACACCCCACAAGAGCTGCAGTTTTGGAGATGCTCTGATCCAGTGGTCTAGCCATCACAATTCGGCCCTTTCGTCAAACTCAAAGCTCAAATCCTTACGCTTGTCCATTTTTCCTGCTTCTAACATCAACTTTGAGGACAAAATGTTCACTTGCTGCCTAATATATCCCACCCACTAACAGGGGCCATGATGAGGAGATCATCAGTCTTATTCACTTCACCTGGCACTGGTCATAATGTTACGCCTAATCAGTGTACAGACGCCATAAACATCACGTGACCAAACCAGAATCACCGGACCATCACTGGACGATCCCCCGCCTTACATTTCTATAAAGCTAAAATACACAAATATCTCTTGACAAAAAAGTGTTACAGCATCGTACCATTACAGCCGTTTAGGGGAGTTTCATAATATTACACAGAATAAACGGTAATGAAGTGAACTGTTTCACTGAAAACTTGTCCTTTCGGGGTGATGTAGAAAAAAATATAAAAAATGAAATTTTTTACAAATGAAATTAAAAAAAAAAAAATTCTAAAGCTTATTTAAAGACGCCCAATTCCACAAATTGTTTGTATTTTCCTTTTGTGTAAAAAAAATACTCCAGCGTTGCGTTTTCCAATCTAATTTACTATCTACATTTGTCGGTGTTGTGAAAAAAAAAGAAAAGAAAGAAATCCAGTTCATAATTCAGTAAATATTAAGAAAAAAAGGCAAAAAGAAAAGAAGCCAAAAATGTTATAAGGTTAATTTTACTTTTCTGTTGAGAGCATGTGCTGATAAACCATGAATATATTTATAAAAAAAATAAAAATAAAATAAAATAAATATATATATATATATATATATATATAAATCAGATTAATGCACCTTGGTTGAATAAATACGTTAATAAATAAAAAGAAGTCAAGGGGAGATGTTAATAACTTTTATTTACAAGGGGATCTGGCATTTGTAAAATAATAAAAAATAAAATAAAATAAAAAAACATAAAATTAAAATGACTGAAAGTGTTTGCTTCCTCTTATACCACAGCCAATTGCATACGTTTAATCATTTGTAGTTTATATACTTAGTTAGTATCACTTACATTATAATATCTATAATTGTCTCCTCCCCAGACTCTTATTTTAAATTAAATAAGACAACACCTGACTTCCATCCTAAAGAATTTTCCCATTTCTCTCTTGTAAAGCACCGACGCTGGAGACTCCTTCCTTATACGGTAAACAAACATCTCCTTATAGAACGACTGTTCGCATTTTTTGGATAAATAACAACACATCTTTTGAAAAAACCAAACCCTTTTGTTTATTATTAACCTTATATTATTGTAGTGTGTCCATCATACAGGTCCCTGCGAAGGAGCTGTTATAATATATTTAAATTATTGTTAATATCTCAACAGCTTCCCTTCCGACCAATCAGAATAAAGAGAATTCGACAGCGCTGTTGGTTGAACAGGAAACACGGCGTGTCCGTGCGGGTTTTCTTTCTATTTTGTTCAAAATATTATAAAAAGGACACAATTACTATACGGGTTCATGATCCTGTTACCATGGCAACCCTCCTCATGCAGTTGATAAAGACTCGATTTAAAAATAAAAACACTGGAGTTTTCCTTTCAATCTGAAGCCTGCACAGCTTCTCCGGCTCCTGATGTCATTGCCTGTGCTGCTTCTGATATTCAGATATTCGTGCTCATCTCTGTAATGACGCCTTTTTTTGGAAGGAAGTGTTTCACGTGCTGTGACCGAGCCGACGCGAGCGACACTGCGGTGCGAGCAGTCAGTCGTGTGTGTGAGTGTGTGTGCGCATGCATCCCGACTGGACACTGCAGCCTCGTTGGAGTCGTGGTGCTGCAGCAGAGGTCGAGGCCCTGAGAGTTAAGGCTTAGGCTTAAGCCTGTTGTGTCATATTGCATACACGGCTTGCATGGTGCACACGACGCTGCCCCAGAGACGGTATGTCACGTGTGTGCACAGGTGAGTGGTGCATGCGACGGCGTCTTCGGTGTAGAAGCAATATATATATATATATATAAATAAATATATACAGATCGCTATTTGTTTCTATTGACTAAAAACGGAGCCACGAATATAGTAGTGTACTGGACGTGTAGCGCAGACGAGCGGCGCGGAATCTTCACGTCACTCAAGGCCGAAAGTGCTGGTCTCCTCTACAGCGATGAGGAGCTTCTCGTAGAGCATTGTGTAGGACGGGTACGGAGGAAGATCAAGGCGATTAAAGCAGGTGTGAGCCCTGAAACAAACCAAACATCATTTCAGCTCTATGTATTAATACAGAGAGAGAGAGAGAGATGTGATTAGACTGGGTTTGGTAAATCGATCAAGAAATAGAATGAAAATCTGAGCAACTTTGCACATTTGACTAGTCTTTAGATGCCTCCTAAATCCCTCCTAAATTCTATCCAGATGTGTAGTACAAATAGTGTGAGTACTGCATTCACACTGATTACAACACATAAAAGTGCACTTCAACTAGCCTAATAATGACTTATTTTACTGAGAAAACAAATACGTGGAATGTTGGACACTTCAAGCACTAAAAACTCGCAGATTGGCTTATGGAAAAGAAAAGGGGCAGGGCTACCAGGACACTCCGGATGACACTCTAGACGTATATTCTAGTGTACATTCTAGACAGTATTTAACTGGACGATAACAGCTAGAGAATTATCCATCTAAAATAAGAAAATCTCCATCCTGATCATAACATTACGAATCACCGAGCTCTGAAACAACCTAAAAACATTATTATTTGAAGCGTACCTGGGCAGAGAGGTAATTTTCCCCCACTTCTCGATGCAGAAGCGGCGCAGGCCGTTGCTTCCACGCAGAGCCGTAAAGCCCTCGTACGGCACGCTGGACGTTCCTGTAACAAACTGCAGCAACCGCAACCTCTGCTCATTGTTAAAGCGCTCCACTGCTCCCCAGAACCACCGGATCACGATGTGCCCGTCATGGTAGCCTAAAAAAATGTAGACAATAAATATCAATTAATATTAACAGCCAGATTTCACTGGCTAATGAGTTATGTTTAAAGAGAGGCACGTGTCCTCACCGCCTCTGTATTCTGTGTTGGTCCTCCAGTCGTTGAGGTCAATCTCAGCTGTTCCAGCGATGACCAGCTCCAGCTCTCTAGCGTCAAACACCGACACCAGTCGAGAATCCACCACCTGCACACAGAGATACCAAAGCTGACATCGAGGCTGGTGATACCTGATTAAAGTTAATGTACTGATATGGAGACCACAAAATAAAAAAAATCCGGCAGTGTGTGTTTACCTCATAAAAGCCCCGGACCAGAGCTTGGGTTTGCTGGACCACTCCTCTCTCCACTCTCCACTTCACCATGCGCTCTATGTACTCTTTCTTGTTCTTCTCCGTCACCTGAAGGTTGGCTCCTCCTGATTTCAGCTCCCTCTCTGTTACCTGACAACCAGCACAAAGCCCAGTGAGCCAAACAATTCTGAAAAAATGTATTTCTAACAACTTCCCCTTTCAAACAAATTTCAAGTTCAATTTTATTTGTCACATACACAATCGTGTACAGTACGACATGTAGTGAACTGTAGGGACATGACTGTCCTATAGTGGAAAAAAAAATGTAAAACCAGAATATAAAATATAAGAAATAATTAAAATAAAAATCTAAAACTAAAATATAAAATTTTAGAAATAATTTAAATAAAAATGTAAAACTAGAATATAAAATATGAGAAATTATTTAAATAAAAATGTAAAACTAGAATATAAAATATAAGAAATATTTAAATAAAAATGTAAAACTAGAACATAAAATATAAGAAATACAATTTAAATAAAAATCTAAACTAGAATATAAAATATAAGATGTAAATTAAAGAGAAATTATTTAAATAAAAATGTAAAACTAGAATATAAAATATAAAAAGTAAATTAAATGAAAATGTAAAACTAGAAAATAAATTCTAAGAAATTGATTTAAATAAAAATGTAAAACTAGAACATAAAATATAAGAAATACAATTTAAATAAAAATATAAAAGTAGAATATAAAATATAAGAAATAATTTAAATAAGAATGTAAAACTAGAATATAAAACATAAGAAATACAATTTAAATAAAAATGTAAAACTAGAACATAAAATATAAGAAGTAAATTAAATAAAAAATTTAAAACTAAAAAATTAATTTTAAGAAATTATTTAAATAAAAATGTAAAACTAGAATATAAAATAAAAGAAATACAATTCAAATAAAAATGCAAAAACTAGAATATAAAATATAAGAAATAATTTAAATAATAATGCAAAACTAGAATATAAAATATAAGAAATACAATTTAAATAAAAATGTAAAACTAGAATATATAATTGCTTTTTTTCCCCCCACACACCTGGCCAAACACCTCCTCATTGACGGTGAAGTTGAGATCAAGGACGTCTGTGATGTCATTATCCTTCATCCACTGTAAGCTCTGGTGGAACTCTTCATCCAGGTACTCCAGATCGCTCAGGTCAGTGGCTCTGAACAGAACCAGTACATGAATACAGTGAGTACAGAGAAAGGCTGAGAGTTTTATAAACTCCTCCATGCCTTATGGAGAATAATAGCTTTGACTCACATACGGTTAGGAACTTGTGCACTTACAGTCTGAGCAGAGCTTTATAAAAGGGCCGGGTGAAGAAAGCGTCCAGCAGGTACTGATGAATCAACGCTAGGCCTAAAATCCGGCCACTGAAACGAAACCTAAACACAAACATGGGCCTCAAATGTTTTAAAAACCATAAGAAAGCCACAGAAGAACGTATGTCCATTTTGGAGATTTGAATTATGCCAGAAACAGCTAAATCAAGTGAAATCTAGATACGATATGCAAGCAGGTCACTATTTCTCAAGTTCACGTCAATCATCGAGCGTTCAGAAGGTCTCACCATTCCAAATGATTCTCTACGAAGGCTGACATGGGGCTGATCTGGACTGTGTATGTGTCGTTGGCGGAGTACTCGAACAGGCCGTAATACGGGTTAAACAGTTCCTGAGAGAGCAGGAAGAAAAACTCCCGAGAAGGCCCACTGTAATCCAGACTGGACAAAAAACAAAACAAAACAAAGAAAGAGTTAAGATTGGGAAAATAATACTGCCAATTTATCTATAGCTGCTTTAATGTATTCAGCATTCTATGTAGCTTTAAAATCAGTTCAAATCACAGTTAAAGCTGCAGTATGTAACTTCTTGCAAGTTCTGTTTCATCATATAATCAATACCAATGATGAAGGACATACCCTTCTTCTCCGACAAACGTGATATAGAGTTTATTCCTTTGGAGCTCTTTGCGTGAGTAGGCCATGACCTGGTTAAAAGTGCCTTCTAATAGATGATCTCGCCGTACTATTAGTCTGTAACATACACACACAACCCCATCAGTGAACATATGGCTTCAAGGTAATATATCAATATCAGCTGTATTATATATACCCCAATCAGACATAACATTATGACTACTGAGAGGTGACGTGAATAAGACTGATGATCTCCTCATCATGGCACCTGTTAGTGGGTGGGATATATTAGGCAGCAAGTCAACATTTTGTCCTCAATGTTGATGTGTTAGAAGCAGGAAAAATGGGCAAGAGTAAGGATTTGAGCGAGTTTGACCAAAAGGGACAAATTGTGATGGCGGATAGACGACTGGATCATCTCCAAAACTGCAGCTCTTGTGGGGTGTTCCCGGTCTGCAGTGGTCAGTATCTATAAAAAGTGGTCCAAGGAAGGAACAGTGGTGAACCCGGCGAGAGGGTCATGGATGGCTAAGGTTCAGCAAAGGCTGGCCCATGTGATCCGATCCTACAGACGAGCTACTATTGCCCAAATTGCTGAAGAAGTTAATGCTGGTTCTGATAGAAAGGTGTCAGAATACACAGCGCAGGACGGGTCAGGGCTGTTTTGGCAGCAAAAGGGGGACCAACACAATATAAGGCAGGTGGTCATAATGTTATGCCTGATCAGTGTATATTATAATGTATCTGCAATCCTATTTTGTTGTGTGGTTGTTTGAGACTCACTTGATTTTTCCTGGCCCTTGTCCATACCCCTTGGCTTCCAGTTTCCTGTAGAAGTTACGAAGTTTGGCCTCAAAGTCTCTGCGATACGGAGCTGGAGCACGAGCTCTCTGGGTTCCTGTGAAGCCACAAAACGTGGAAAGATTAGCAAGTCTCGGGAGTTTTCGATATAAATTGATAGATTGTCTTGAGCTCACCTGGAGAATTTTGCGGAGAGGAACCCGGGGAGCAGCGAGGAGAGAAGGCGAAGCCGGAGTGAAACGTGGTGAGAGGAACGTAGGACATGATGTCCTCCTCGAACAAACTGAGCACAAATACACAACTGTTAAACCAGTCTCAACAACTGATGCTGTGATTTTATAAAGGTGTGGGTTTACATATGTGACAAGTCGGTGTTTAATAAGGGATTTTGATGAATACGTCTTTCATAAGAGGATTTACGTGTATTATTTTAAATCTCTGTATCATCTGCAACGTGGCCAATTTTTTATACGATGCGATTTTTGTGCATGCAAATTGGCGTGTGTAAGCTCACCTTAACAGCATGACGAAGTCGGCATCGCAGGACAGCTTTTCTAGTCTGGGTGTGCCTTCTGTACGGATATGGTGTACCTTTTCTCTGAAAATACGACACACACACACACATTGAGCAAGATTTTCCTACAGTTCTGCAGCACAGTTCTGATCAGAAGGTCAGAGGTCAGGTCGTACTTCAGCGAGTGGTTCCTGGCCAGACTCGGCTGCCTCTCTTGGAGCACCTCAAAGATGTTGGGTTGCCGTAGAAATGCCACAATCTTATCATTGTAGGCTGTTGGAGACACAAAAAGGGTTTCATTAGACACAATTATTCTAATATCTGATCAGTGAATAGAGGCGATATTTGAATATTTACATAATATATACTTATTCTAGACTGAAACTGTCAGATGATGTTGAATTGGCATGTCATTTTGCTTCTTTGTAAAAAAAATTAATTAAATTAAATAAATTAGTAAATAAATAAACAACTAACCAAACAAACAAATAATAATAATAATAATATAATAAAGTAATATTTTAATAAAGTAAACTTCTAAAAATAAATGTAAAGTAGTCTAAAAATAAATGTATTTATTTATTTATTTATTTATTTAATAAAACACATTAATTTTAAATTAAATATATTTTATATATATTTTACCATATATATATATTTTAATTAAATATTTTGCAAATATTTAACATATTTTGTTTTGTCAGGATCCCATTCTGAGCAGTCTTTCTGAAGCACCTTGTAATTAAAACCTGCTCCTTATTAGTCCACTCACCCAGGGGCACCGGCTCCTGCTGGCTTTGGTTTCGGATGGCGGCTACCAAACTGTTACTGGGTCTCGCTATCAGAGACACTCCACGAGTGCGGGACACATCGGATGCCTGTCAAGGAACAAATAAACCTGAGTATTAAAAGTGTTAAAAGAATACATTTTCTTCTGTTTAACTAATAAAAAAAGATGCAGACTGGAATTTCATCATTCATTCATTGTCTATACCTGCTTATTCCTAGGACTCCTAGGGTCACGGGGGTCTGCTGGAGCCTATCCCAGCGCACATAGGGCGAAAGGCAGGGGTACACCCTGGACAGGTCGCCAGTCCATCGCAGGGCCACACATAGACAAACAACCACACACACTCCTATGGGCAATTTAGAATTACCAATCAACCTAATGTACATGTCTTTGGACTGTGGGAGGAAACCGGAGTACCCGGAGTAAACCCACGCAGGCACGGGGAGAACATGCAAACTCCCCACAGAAAGGCCCCAGCCTGTTCGACCCCGGGATTCGGACCCAGGACCTTCTTGCTGTGAGGCAACAGTGCTAACCACTAAGCCACCGTGCTGCCCCAGACTGGAATTTATTTAAATAAAAAATGTCAAGCTTGTCATGTGACCAAGAAAATTCCAATAAATTCCAAAAAAGACTTTCCCCATGTCTCCGAATCTGTTAAAATGTACCGTTACACAGCACTGACACTGGAGACTCCTTCCACAACACGTTAAATAAACGCCACTTTTCTGTCTTAAATACTGGAACGTTTTCAATGCATTTCTTATGTCCCTGTGCATTAGTTGCTGCTATAGAAACGATAAGAAGAAGAATCCTTTATTATCACCACACATACATTACAGCAAAGTGGAATTCTTTCTTTGCATATCCCAGTTGAGAAAGTTGGGGTCCGAGGGCAGGGGCAGCTACACCCCTGCCAAAAGATTTGGGACGCCCCTCCAAATCATTGAATTCAGGTTTGTTTTTTCAGGTGTTAGACCTAATCTAATCAATATTCCTGACCATTAACCCCTTGACTACTTGACCATATTGAAGTTCATTAACTACTGCTGTAAATAAATATAAATTAGTGGAACCTGACTGCCATGCATTTGAGTTGCTCACACACACACACCTACCTCTCCTGCACTGTAGCTGCGCAGTCTCTGCAGATGTTGCCGGTGTGTGAGGTGGTTGGGCAGTCTGCCGTTCTGCAGAGGGATTCTGGGGTCGATGAAGGTTGTAGCACGACTGTTGTGATCCACAAAGAATGACTGAGTAAAGCAAAGAGAGAGAGAGAGAGAGAGGCTGTAAAGGTCAGCACTGTTCAAAGCTGCTGAAATCCCATTGTATTTTTGTCCTTCACATCACATCAGCCGGATTTGATCTGGGTCAAGTTGCAGATTTTATTGCAGTTTATTCAGTTTGTTGCTACCTTTCCCTGAGGGTCAGTTTTAATCTCCCAGCCCCGGGGCAGCTCCATGTGTGCATCGGCGAATCGGTTCAGGAAGGACACGAGATCTCGGTTGTGCTGGTATCGCTCAAAGTTGCGCGCGTCTCTCCTGATCTTCAGGATCATATGCTTCAGACACGAGCTGTTTGTGAACATGCGATACGCACCCTATCAGAGACAGAGAGCGAGAGCAAGAGGTATATGTTCAATCACACAGAGAAAATACAATGGATTAAAACAATGTTATCACAAACAAGAACAACAAAATAATTCACTTCTTTCTAAATAAATTCATTTCATTCTGCAGCATGACCGGAGAGTAATTTCATTGTCCTTACAGGGTTCAGATGTATTTGATTTCACTTAAACACCTGAAGTCAGCTTCTGCCTGTCAGCTTACATCTGCACAATAACTCTGTGTGTGTGTGTGTGTGTGTGTGAGAGAGACAGAGAGAGAGAGAGAGAGAGAGAGAGAGAAAGAAAGAGAGAGAGAGAGAGCTCACATAGTTGGCGTGGAGCACTGTGAAGAACTCCGGATGTGTGATGAACTTGACGGCCGGACACTGAAGCAGCAAGGTGATCTTCTGACAGTGATTTGGAGAGCAGTGCGAGTCTCGCCTCGACTCTGAGAGACAGAAACAGGAGCAGAGAGGAAAGAGAAAAGTTAAGACCAATTACAGTAATATGGTTATGATTTCTTTCCCATCTACCCCATGTGCTTCTTTGGTCAACATCAAGAATGAGGCTACCCACAACACATCTCCACACCCCTGTGTCTGGGTCTTAAGTTGTCTTTGCATTACTATACAGTGAAATTCTTTCTTCGTATATCCTAACCTTGGGGGTTGGGGTCAGAGTGCAGGGTCAGCCATGAGGCAGCGCCCCAGGAGCAGGGTGGGTTGGGGGCCTTGCTTAAGGGCCCATTACCGGCAGCTTTGTGATGCTGAAAAAGTTGTGCGTTTTTTAAGCTCTCACCACTTGTCTGAGGCGGCGAGTCGGTCTCTGTGCTGCTAGTCCTCTCCACTCGAGGGCTCCCTCCTTCCTCCTCCCTCCTTTCTGTTGCCATGGTCCTCTGGATGGTCTGATATCTGAAACAGAAAAGTTTTGTATCGTATCTTTACCCCACTACATGTCATGATATTTCTGTCCACCAGGTGGTGCAAGAGTGCCTGTTTTTCAAGTCCAGTGCACGTGTATATTTTCAGCAGGACGTAACAGAGATGCGAGGAGAGGAGAGAAAGAACGCAGCACTCTCGCTGCATGAGTCTGAATCAGGCAAGAGACGGCCCACGCCGCTTTCACTTCCCCTCTGTAGGTCAGTCCACACATCCGCAAAACTGGATGATGCACTTTATACCGGATGATTCATCATCTACAAATGGACCACTTTCGATAGAGGTCCACAAAAACAGCTGTAGCTTTCTAAATGTTTAGCCAAAAATAAAATGTACAAAGTGTGTTCGAATGGCAAAATAGCTTTATATGTGCTTTATATAACAAAACCGAGAACAGAAACTTACTTAACGTTTAATGTAAGCATAAATGGTTAAAAAGTCAGATGTGTTGTTCCTTAATGAATAAAAACTGTAAACGCTGGCAAATTGAATCTGCAATATCTTTGATTATTGTCCTAAAACAGCAGAAATCAAGTGTGTTATTCCTCACACTGTGAAGACACACACACACACACACACCTCCTGTTGAGCTGCTCCATTTGCTGGATGGATCCAGACCTCCGCAAGCCATCGGGCGTCGCTGCTGCTGTGGGTCTTTGCCACGTTGTGGTGCGGTTAATGTGATCCACGTAGAACACACGTCCATGACTGTCGATACGTGCCTCCCAGTCTACACACACACACATATGCATCAGATAGAGTAAGAGGTATGAACACAGATAAGCAAGCTGAGTGAGTTACAAAAGTGATACTGAGATAATCCTCACAGCTTGACTCAAAACACTGGCTATGTGTAAAACAGAGATAAACTGAAATCTGATAAGCTGTGTGTGCCAGAGTTATTGACTATTCCGTTAGTGTGTCGCAGTGAGTGGATCGTCCAGAAGGGGGCGCTCACTTGGAGGAAGGGGCTCGTCGATGGTGGGGTAATGGTGGGGGTCTGGTCTCAGAGCAGGGAGCTGGCTCACTGGAGGGTGACTACATGGAAGAGGACATTCTCCTACACACACACATTAACATAGCCAACGTTACTGTCAAATAAACAATCAGATTTGAGAATTCAGCAACGTTGTGGGATATACAACAGATTTAAACCGCAGACAAAACATCTGATGTCTGGAGCCGTGTCTTCACAACAGCGTTTACATCAGTAACACGGTGATCAAAATTCAGCTGGTTATTAAAATTTTAGCGACATTCCTACTGGGAGGTTTTGGTTCTTATGTACAACTTGTGTTTATAAAGAATGAATGATCAGAGCATTAAATAAATATTTGGGGAATGTCAGAATAGCTCATACTCACTCCTGTTGCTGGGCCCAGCTCCTGGGGACTCTCCGTTACCCATAATGCCTTGTGGACTTTGCACATGGGTGTCAGGCACTTCCTCCCACCTGTTTCCGTCCCTGGTTCGATTCCGGACCCCCTGACAAGGCTCCACCTCTAAATCCAAGATGCCGTTCAGCCCGTCCATGTCGTCATCGTCTTCCTGTGAGGAGAAGACGCTGCTCTTGGTGCATCGTGCACTGTCCAAGGATGCTGCACGCATTGCACCTGCCCCCCGGGCCACCATGTGACTACAGCACGGCACTGGGCTAAGGTCAGTCTCACCCTCGCTCTCTCCTGGCGACCTTTGGCCTCTGACCTGACCCTCAGACCCCAGCGCTTGGCCCTCTCCATCTAATATCTGCACAAGTTCGGAGAGGCGCTGGTGCGAGCGGCTGCGAGGAAGGGAGCGACGTGGGCCATTGGGAGTCAGCGGCTCCGGTGCGGCACCTTCTTCGTCTTGTTCTTCTTCTTCCTCTTCTTCTTCTTCTGCTTTAGAGCTTTCTGACTGGTTAGATGGAAGGCTGTGGAGAAGATGGTGGAGACGGATGTAGTGTGACCGCGGCGTCTCGGGTTCCTCGCACGTCGAGGCAATTACAGTCTCCAGCTCACACACAGGCAGCGAGCATGGCCGATTTTTCCGCTTGGCTGCACCCCGCATCCGGAGTGAGCAACCTTCCTCTTCTTCCTGATCCTCATCCTCGTCTTGAGCATAATCCTCAGGGGAGACATGTTGAGTTTCAGATCCTCCCGTTGCATTCTCCATTTCTGCCGCCTCTTCAGCAGGGGCTGCTATTGTTCCTTCTGTAATTTCTGTATCAGCTGGTTCCACATGATTCGTCTCTTGACAATATTCTTCTCCCTCTACTCCTGTGTCATCTTGCTCCATCTGCTCGGTAGCTGCCACTTCTTGTCCACTCTCTCCATCCTGTTCAAACACCTCAACCTCCACCTGACTTCCTCCATCTTGCTCAGGCTCCAGAGCCTCCACCTGATTTCCTCCATCTTGCTCAGCTGCCACGGTCTCCACCTCTTGCTCACTGCTCTCCCCAGGTGCAGAGTCCGCTTCCTGGACAGTCTCCTCCGCTTCCTGGATCTCTGTCCTTCCCTCACCAGCCTCTAAGGCCTCTACATCCATGGGAACTTCTACTGAGGCCATGTCTCCGTCCAAAGGCAGGTCAGTAGCAACCATATCCAGACTCATGGTGTCCTCGGCTTGGACCGGAGCAGGATGTTCTCCTGCCTCTCTTACCCCTGGCAGGTGCTGCTCAGGTTCCTCTGGTTCCTCGGGCACTGTGGTGCACTCAAGATCTGTGCTGAGGGACATGTCTTCATCATCTAGAGGATGAAAAGAGCAGCAATAAAAAGAAATCAGCTCAGAGTAGCAGAAATCCAGACATGCCTATTGCCTGTAATTGCAATGAAGAAGTCAATTACAACAAACCTGGATGAATGGAGGAAGTTATCTCAAACCGAAACTGTAAGTGACCGCTCACATGCTCCGTTGGCAACCTTCGACCCAAAGTGTAGCTGACCACTCGGTCACTGTAGACGGACAATAAAGGAGATATTCTTCATGACGGTGTTGAGGTCAGAAACGATAAAGTCCAGTTAATAAGTGGTTCTACAACTCCATCACATACATCAGTCTGAGTAAAACATAGTTGACTTTAACCATAATATAATAAGGAAAAATTTACTGGCGGCCAAAAATAATGCAGCAGCAAGCAGCCACACATAAGCCATCTAAAGTTTGGGCTACATCTGGATGGCAGCATCTGGATGGTATTGCCTTACCACCTCATAGCTCCAGGATAACTTGTTTGATCCTGAGCTCGAGTTAATACAGTACCTGTGTAGATATACGCATGTTCTCCTCATGTGGGGTTCTTCCACATAGTTTTCTCCATATTTCTAAGGACATGCCAGTAGTGGACGCAAGAATGTGCCCTGCAATGGCATCCCATTCTTTCTCAAGACCCTAACCAGCGAGTGGTTACTGAAGAATAACAAACGAACAAATGAATGAACTGCATTTGGAACCTGAGCCGAAAATGGCCTTGGCAACGAACCAAGCATTTCATTTTGGGATAGCCAATTCTAAGTTCTTGTCAATACCAAACCTGATGATCTGGCAGCCAGGTTCAGATGAGTTCATTACTGTCAATCCATGAATTTGAGCAGACAAGATGAAAATGGTATGATGCTGAAACCAGGTCTAGAATTATGCACATCAGACCACATTATACTGTGTGATGGCCAAAACACAGATTACGCTAGCATGCTTCTTAGCAACTTACCCAATCGCATGCTTCTCCAGTAATCTCTGCACCGGCATGGAAAGCTTGCCCAGGAAGCGCTTTATGATGGGTCTGCTCTTGGCAAATTTATCCTTTACCTCAATCTCTAGCACGTCCGTGGGTAAAGACACAAAATTAAACCTCTGTTGTTTAAAAGAGATAGAGAGAAAGAGAGAGAGAGAGAGAGAGAGAGAGAGACTAGTGATGAAATCCGGACCAATTTAACGCTAATCACATTAACATCTCTCACAGTGTGACGGAAACACTCTAATGTGTTTTCTCTCAACGTATATACGTGTCAGAATTAATGACACTCTTAAGGAACATAAATAATTACAAATTGGGGAAGAAATATCAAGCTGCACAAATTGTAAAATCCCATTTTCACAAATATTTCAACACCATGGCTGCAAAAATGTTCGACAAAAAGTTTTACAGGTCTACAGTTAACTTCATCAGCTTGGTCTGGAGCTGGATGTAACTCACTAAAATGTTTCCAGCCCTGAAATCAGCTCTACCCTCTTTCAGAACCGAGCTGCTTAACTCTGGTCCTTTTCCCTTAAAAGCAACTTATAAGGAATTAACTGTTTCAGTTAAGGTTTTTTGGGTCAGCTTTGGGCAGGTGAAAGCTAATTTGCTTCACAGCCAGTAGAGGGCACCAAACATTGCACATGGCCCCTTTAAGTTTAATGAGGAGAAAAACATAAAATTGCTTTAACCACGATGCCACGTTTTAGTGCAGATGAGCCTCTCGCGGTTATCCGCTCCCTCTCAGCGTGGCGTCTTGACGTGGAATATGCTGAAAGATCAAAAAGCGGCTCTGATCGCCGAAAGCCTGCCATCGGCAGAGGCGCTTAGCATTTTTTTTATGGTTTGCTCCATTTGTGACAGACGATGCTCTGGCATCTGGCCAACTCCTCTCTTTCAGCAGGAGGGTGGATTTCTAGGAGAGATGTGACAACGACACGGGGAGGAGGGACACGAGCAAGAAGGGGAAATCAGCGAAACAGAACAAATGTGCGACGTGCTCCTAATAGGAAGAGCAGAAATAAGAGCTCTGGGGGGGAAGAGAGTGGGAGAAATAGAAAGCATAAAAAGAACGAGGGGGGAAAATCCATTATTAAAAACAGAGCAAATACAACATGAGGAGTGCCTTTTGCTTTTGTGTCTCTGTAGTGTGTGAAGAAAAGCCTGCGCTATTCATAACAAACCTTCACTGTTTGTGTGTCCGTGGGCAAGGTCCTATCTAATCCCTAGCTGCTATGGTTGTGATGCATCTGCACAGGAAGCAGTGGGTCTGTGGGAATGGCACAGATTGTGAAACAGGAGATGAGAGAAGAGAGGAGAGAGAGAGCGCTTTTAACCCTCGCACAGCATCTCCAGCACCACGCTTATGCTTGTCCGGGTATGAGTTACAAGCTTTCCAATTGATTTATTCACAAATCCCCTGGACATACATACAGACGCAACGTATGAGTTAATTTCATCATTAAAACCCAGTGACTGAGATGTGACAGTAAGTGATATTGCTTTACACCAGCTGTGTCGATGTTGGTGTCAGTTCCTTTATCCTTACATCCCTTTTCCTCTCTGAGGGACGAGATTAGATGCACAAAAAGGAAGAAGGAAATGACAAAGCACAACTGCAGCCCATATGCACTTAGGCAAAGGCTAGAAATTGGTTAAGACCAGAGCTCTGGCGTAAAATCTGTCTATCTGTGTCACTAAGAACGGGGACTACACTACCCAGGATGCCTCTGTCGTCCCTTGGGAGTCTTTATAGCGGAGGCGCCATGTTAGTGCCTCATCAAGCCTGCAGCCTTCTGCTTTCTGATCTATGCTTGACCTCTTAACCAGCATTTAACATCATCATCATCATTATTCATGCACGGACACAATGTAGATCTTGTGTGTGCATGTGTTTGTTGTGTTTAACTGTGAGGGTCGGGGTTGGGGGAGGCACAGCTGGAGAGACCATGAGCAGGAGGGAGGTTGAGCCGTGGGTGAGGTCTTACTCTCCAAGGCAAACGGCAATAAACCGCCTCAATCTTTTTCCCTTCAGAGAAAGATGAAAAGGAGATGATTCCCCCTCCTTCGAACCCCCATCTCACTCCTCTCTACCCATCTTCCCTATTTTCCACGTCGACCTACTTTACCTCCTCCCCCACAGGGCCAGCTCTCACAGGGCACCGGGTGCTTCAATCGCTCCACTCGCGTGATGAATCCATCTCATCTAAAGCTCTGACTGAAAGCCGCCGATCATTTTTTCCAGCTGGAGTCGACGATCGATAAAGGCGTATCTGTGTAGTCCGTGCGTTTTCGTACACTAGGTACCGCGTAGGGCAGTTTGTCTGATTTGGCGTTTTTGAAACGTTTTCTTTGCAAATTTAGCCTGAGACTCCCCAAGCAATGTGGCTTCCTCTGAGATACACGTAATGGCAGACACTCCTTTCAAATCCTTTCAATCTGCTTCTCATAAGAACACCGTGGAGCAGCTGAACGCACTCGGAAACAAGTGGTTACTCCGCACCATAAAACACCAGCCGTCGCTCGTCCTTCACCCCTCCAGAAAGAATAAAAGGAAGTGATTTCCCCCCTTTCACACACTCCCATCTGTATATCTTCCACACTGACCTATTTTCCCTTTAGACAAGAGCTAACAGATGCCTGGCTAGCGTCTCTCTCTCTCTCTCTGACACACAGAAAAGGAAAAAAATAAAAATCCTTCCCACCCACAGAACAGGGCCAATTATGCTCTCAGGGTTGCCTGAGAAATAAAAAAAAAACCCTTAAATCATTCCCTTGCAAACTACAGCCATGGCTAATAAGCACAACTGTATTATTTATATACAGTATTATTGGGGGGGGGGATACTGAAATATCATTCCAGTAGAAATAAAAGGACTCAAATTCCCAGAACTGTTCCTTCCAGGCTCTAAAACCGTCTCAGGTTATTATAAGACTGAAAAAATAGCCATGCGAATATGCCGAAAAATTCACTGATACAGGATCTAATATGCTACTACAGTGTCTGAGTACACAACAATTGCATTTTTTTATTAATGAACTCTTTTTATCAACTGTTTGTGTTCAGTATTGAACGTCTTTGTCATGTCCCACTTAATATGAAGCTCATATGAAAGTAGACATTAAGCTTTAAAGATTCGTAGTGTTTCATAAGCATTTTTGATAGAAAAGCTCCAAAAAAAAAAAACCCCAAAAACATTTCATTCGTTCTCCACACAAATGTTTCTCTTATCTTCAAAGTAAATGATGACGTCAAGCCAATTTCTCAAGTGCTTGTTTATAAGGAACTAAAGTTTATCTTCAACCACCAAGATTCTCTGTAAGGTTATCCAACAGATGTTTATTCATTTGTTTATACTGATTGACGACGTCTGATAAGTCGATTTTCGTTCCACCGTACTGGTAAAAAGGGTTAAAAAAAATAAAGCACGATCATTTCTCTCATTTATAGTAAGGTTTAATGTCGTGGAACGTCTGCAAAACAAGCTAGCTCCTGTTATCCCTTACACAATAGCAGCTATAAACAGTCATTATTCCCCACCAGCCTCTCTGTGACGTTCAGAAGACACCGCCTGAAGCAGGGATCGAACCCGTATCTCTTTTTGGTGGTTATGGCAGGGAACCTTCCCATGAGCTCCTGACACTCTCGCTAATTTGAAGGTTATTACAGTGCGCACATTAATATAAACCTGTGACTTTCCTGTTTCTCGCACCCGGGGCTACAATCAGGAATTCAACACTGTTGTGTCTAATTAGCAAACCGTGAATTAGATGAAAACACTGGCATCATTAGATTATTCCGTACACACAAAATTATTTGGAGCAAGGCGAAAGGGAAAGGTTAGATCTGAGAGAAGGACATTTTAGGGAAGTCTTTTTGAGGTGGAGGTGCAACAAGAGCACAGGAGCATATACACTGATCAGGCATAGCATTATGACCACTGACAGGTGACGTGAATAAGACTGATGATCTCCTCATCATGGCACCTGTTAGTGGGTGGGATATATTAGACAGCAAGTGAACATTTTGTCCTCAGAGTTGATGTGTTAGAAGCAGGAAAAATGGACAAGTGTAAGGATTTGAGCTTTGAGTTTTATGAAGGACCAAATTGTGATGGCTAGCCCACTGGATCAGAGCATCTCCAAAACTGCAGCTCTTGTGGGGTGTTCCCGGTCTGCAGTGGTCAGTATCTATCAAAAGTGGTCCAAGGAAGGAATAGTGGTGAACCAGAGACAGGGTCATGGACAGCCAAGGCTCATTGATGAACGCAGGGAGCGAATGCTGGCCCGTGTGATCCGATCCAACAGACGAGCTACTGTTGCTCAAATTGCTGAAGAAGTTAATGCTGGTTCTGATAGAAAGGTGTCAGAATACACAGTGCAGGACGGGTCAGGGCTGTTTTAGTAGCAAAAGGGAGACCAACACCAATATTAGGCAGTTGGTCATAATGTTATGCCTGGTCGTGTTTGTATGTGCTATACCATATGTGTGCGGTTATGTTATTTCTCCTCACCTCTCTCTGCCACACGGGGTTGACGGTGTTACAGACGATGCCTGATCTTTTCTCCTGGCCGTGGTGAGGTAGAGCGGGGAAGATGCTGTGTTTGCCGGGGTGAATTGCGATCTTCAGGTAGGGATCCGGGTTGAAGAACATGCCCTTCTTTAAGCCTGTCGCCTGGAAATCTGAACACACACACATACACACAAGCACATGACAAAAGAAATACTAAAAGGCAAGAGCTTCACTCAGAAGTCAAGCAATTTAAATGCCTGAGGTAAAGAAGGCTGAAGAGTTTTAAAAGCACTCGTCTCGTTTGACTCACGGCTGCCGGAAATGATGCAAGTGTTTATGCGAATGTGTTTACGTTGCTCTTCTCCCGAGGGGAAGCTGTGGCATGTTAGGATTTGTAAGTGAAATATCGAGGCGCTGATCGATAACAAGTGTCCCTGAGGAGTGGCTAAAAATAGAGGCGAACTGAAAATTTATCTAACCTAATTACTCTCCGCTAATTGGAAAAGCGTGCTCTTGGCAGTTGCTACGGTAACTTCGCATGCAGGCGTGTACCTGACAGAGAGAAGCTGATGAGTCTTCGGCTGCCCTGACTCTGAGGCACGTCGTCCACGGCAACCGGCTTGAACACCTGAGCGAGGGAGAGGGAGAGCCAAAGCGAGTGAGACAGAAACAAAGAGTGGGTGAGAAGAGAGAGAGAGAGAGAGAGAGAAAGAAAGAAATAGATAAGAGCAGCATTGTCAGCATTGAGACTGAGAGAGAAAATTCACATAAACCCCCTCTCCAACCGCCACCACACACACACACACACACACACATTCTGCAGAACCTGAGTCAAAACCACAGTACAATCAGATCATCTTTACATTCATACCCAAACCCAGAAATATACAAACCACTTGACCAACATCCTGTGCTGCTTCTAGTTTCTAGGTTTATGCAAAGCAATGACTGAATCACTTCAAATCAACTCTTAATGCACTTCCTAAACATCAGATTCTTACTACGGATCAGTCTGGACACTCTCACAAGGACTCTTCTGCAATTGGGGAAGATTTGAGAGATCAGGAATGATAAACCACAGGCTGGCTGAAGATGAGCTGATATTAATAGACTCAAGATGATCTGTCTGCATGCAAGCCAGAGGCCTAATCCTCACACAGACAGAGACTGATGATATTGACTAAGGCAGCCATTGTAAAAATAAAAAACTGCACTGTTAAATGAAGATATGAGTTATCATTTTTATATGTGCATGATTAAAATCATTATGCAGTGGTGATGGTTCAATGATGACGATGATGATGGCGATGATGCCTGTGCTGCAAACTGGTTGTTTTTAAGTTTGGTCATCGGTGCTGGGAAGCACACAGTGCACGCACACTCACCGGCGCCGAAGGGTTCCTCACGGTCACACTAGGCGTCGTAGCCCTCAAGGCGCCGCTCACCCCGTGGTAGTACTTAAAGCAGATCTTCGTCTCGGCTGAGAAGAAGAGGAAGAGAAGACAAGTTCAAGCTGCTGGGTGCTGAATCATTCCTGACCCTGTGCTTTGAATTCAGCTTCCTAATAAAGTATTTATTAATACTGCAAGTCATGGCCATAATGAACCGAATGCATAATGTATTATGATAATACTTAAATATTACCGTTATGAACATCTATTAATGTATATGCTTCATTATTTCCTGATGAGCTCACATTACGAAAGCATTACTTACTTCTTACTTATTGTTCAATAATATATGCTAACTTGTGGACCTTTCAGCAAAGCACTACTAATTTAAACATCTACATTTAATTTCCTATAGCTTCAGGAGCACAAGGATCTAAAAAGGTAGCATTTACACTATATTGCCAAAAGTTTTGGGACAATCTGCCTTTACATGCACATGAATGTAATATGGAATTGTCCCACCCTTTGCAGCTAGAACAGCTTCAACTCTTCTGGGAAGGCTTTCCACAAGGTTTAGGAGTGTGTTTATGGGAATGTTTTTTGACCGTTCCTCTAGAAGCGCATTTGTGAGGTCAGGCACTGATGTTGGAGGAGAAGGTCTGTCTCACAGTCTCCACTCTAATTCATCCAAAAGGTGTTCTATGGGGTTGAAGTCAGGACTCTGTGCAGGCCAGTCAAGTTCCTCCACACCAAACTCACTCATCCATGTCTTTATGGACCTTGCTTTGGTCACTGGTGCACAGTCATGTTGGAACAGGAAGGGGTCATCCCCAAACTGTTCCCACAAAGCATGAAATTGTCCAAAATGTCTTGGTTTGAAGCTGAAGCATTAAGAGTTCCTTTTATCAAAACTAACGGGCCCTGCCCAACCCCTGAAAAACAACACCTGAATTCAATGATTAGGAGGGGTGTCCCAAAATTTTTGGCAATACAGTGTATGTAAAGTGAGCACAGAAGTATTGATATCATCAGTCAGGTGTGTAGTAGCTAATAGTCTATTGATGAGACACTAAGGCTTTGCACTTTCACATTAAATATCCTAAACAAATAAGAAAAAAATAGTGTTCAGCAAAATGCTTGCATGAGTTCAGACGAGTGTTATAGACAAAATGCTGAGTGTTGTGGTTAAAACACCACAAAAAAGTTATTGACACAATCTCTCTCGCTCTTTCTCTCTCTCTCTCGCTCGCTCTCTCTCTTACACACACACACACACACACCTTCAAATAGATTACTTTACGGCTTCATTAATTCTACACTGCTGAAGACTGCCAGCAGCAGCACTTCCTGTTAGCAACATGGCTGATTGATAGGATAATGGCAGGAGGCATGTGGTCAATATCCTCTCTTTCTCTCTCTCTTGCTGTATGTATGTGTAAACCCTACTTTACACAGACACTCAGAAGAAATCGGTTTCAGAGCACAGAGAGTGTTTCCCCTGGAGCTCAACGTGAGCTCCTGCATTACAGAAATAGCAATCAGCTAACCTGCTAGTCTCTCACATAGCAGTAATACAGCAGTGTGTTACAACAGACAGAGCTGTGCGCTTTCCCATTTTCCCCGCAATGTGCCATCTGGGGGTGATAAATCACTGTCGTGGAGCTAAAGCAGCTGCTGTGACGGCCTGCTTTTCTGCAGCGTCATACTGATGCTAGCACACCGCAACCACCATTATTAAATTGGTGACATCATTTATTTAACACGTGCGAAATGTACTGTCAAGCTACATGGTTCATTCCAGCCGATTGGCATTAGCTGTGAATATGATGAATTTTTATGAATAAATGAAGTGAAATTTCCTCTCAGAGATCCTGTCAGGTTGGATTGTATTAGCTAGCTAGCTAGAGTTAACAGTGAAGCTTTATGAATGTGACTAAAGGTGTTTTTTATTGTCACAAAACATACTGTAGCTCGGACTGGACAGCTAGTTAGCATGGGGATTAATTTGATGAACATTAAAAAATATGACTTCCAGAAAATAATCCTTTCAAAAATCCTGTCAGGATTTCTCACGTTAGTCAGCTAACTATTCTTAGAAGTCGATATAATTGGAAGGCTAGCATTTTTCCTCAGAAATCCTGCCGGCTTTTGTTAGCCAGCAACTAGCTAGAAAATGATAAATATTTTCTGAGCTTGAGATTTGGTTAATTATGTTAATCATCTTAGTTAGCTTTAGAAGTAAGGATTAGGAAAAATTCTTTTGCCAATCCGGTCAAGTTAGCCTATGTTAGCTAGGTTGTCAGTGGAGATTGTAAAAGAGAAGAGGTTTTCCCAAATATCCTGTCAGGCTAGCTTATTTGCTAGCTTGTAAAAACTTTACAAATCAAAAGTTTCTTGTCAAAAACGAATTTTAAAAAGCATTTAGAAATATCACTTAGAAATCCTGTCAGTAATATGGTTTATTACAGTTATTATAAATTACAGTCATTACAATTTATTACATAATAATTCCTTTCAGTGAAATTCAGAGGAATGTTAGCTAGCTGGGTAGCTTTAGAAAATGCCAAACATTAATATGGCTTTAAATAATATAATATAATATAATATAATATAATATAATATAATAGAATATAATAGAATAGAATAGAATAGAATAGAATAGTGTATTACAGCGCTCGGTGCTCCGAGGCGACTGCTCAGAGCAAGCTGTGTGAGTGGACATGGTGTGTTTGTTACCATGGCAGCTATGGAGAACATAGTAATGTCCTGCGGTCTTTATGGTGGGGTGATAGCGTATCCAGATCAAATGCTTATCAGCCTTACACAGGCCTGCATGTCACACTGTCGCCTCGATGATGTTTAAAGGCTCTCATGAGCTGATTGCGTGCGAATTATTCGATTGTGGAGATCGTAAAATGGAATAGACTGATCTGGTGACAAATCTGTCAACACTAAGGTTGTGTGGATTGATGGCTATTGTACAGCAGGAACATAGCGCTTTAATCAAAGAAAGACTCAAATGTAGGCCTCGAAAAGAGGCCTTTTGTAAATTACAAGCTCTCTGTGTGTGTGTGTGTGTGTGTGTGTGTAATAAAATCAAGATAATTACGCTCAACAAAGTAGGAATTAGCCTCAATCTTCCACACGATCTGGCCTTTGTGAGAGCCATTCACCCCGCGGTTCTTATAGTCCAGAAAGTTCTCAGACAGCACCTCATCTGAAAAAGAGAAAAAGAGTCTGTTCTTCTCTGAGATTAACACAGTGATGTGTCATGATGTGTAGGCCTCAAAATTCCAAGCATGTTTTTTTCAGCAAATGGTTGATTCTTTTATTTATAATATAGGCAGTCGCTGTAGTCTATGCTGGCTGGAAATCTGACAAGGAATGATTAATGGATTTGTGTTTGTATCGGATTCAATCCAAACTTGGTTGCTCACAGAAGCCCCAAGAAAGAGTGAGACAGTGTGATAGAAATGTGAGCAATTTACAGAGCTATATATATAAGAGAGAGAGAGAGAGAGAGAGAGGGAGGACAGATTTACTCTTCTTTGTAGACAGCTAGATTTCTTTATATCACTACATTTCGCATCACCCACCAATGAGATACATTCCAATCCAGTCTCCGGCATCCACCTCCTCCTTGATGTCCCATGTGAGCGTGATGTCCGGCGACTGGCCGATGGCGTAGTGGGAGGTGCTGACGGTCAGCGTGGAGCGGCAATGTGATGTCACCAGGTCCGTATCACTGGTGGAACGCGGCAGGGTGGCCGCCAGCTCCTCGGGCTCGCCGTTCTGGAAGTCCACGCTGGGAAAGTGCTCCGGGTTGAAGCTGTGCCGGATCGGGTCTTTGCTCCGGCGCCGGGCCTGGGACGAGCGAGATGGCGATGCCATGGCCGCCAGCCCGAGAAAGCGGTTCTGGTACAAGTTCTAATGATGGAAGAGATACAGATGGTACGATTAGTACCTTGTTCTATTACTATTACACTTATAATATAAATGGCTGATGTTTAGCAGAGGAAGTGAGACTAGCCTACGAGGAAGAAGAGGATATGAAACAGGAAGGTTAGAAAAATTTTTTAAAAAAGGGAAGGCCAACTAAGTGTTACAGTTTTTATCCTGGCATTGGGGTTTGATCCTCTCTCTGCCTCTTAAACGTTATTGGATTGTTGCTTTATTGTGTAATGAAGCTGTGCTCTTCAAATTTCTGTGATTTGTCTTTTCTCACATTGTCCACCTGAAATTAGAAAAACTAGCCTAGTGTCATGGTTTCCATCTTTTCCTTGCAGCATGCTGCCCCGTTACAGTTATTGGTATGTTACCCTACTGTCTTCACCTGTAATAAAGCAACATGTTTCTGACAGCAATGACCAGGAACTCGTAGAACCAGGACTATCAGTAAAATCATATGATCATGTTAACTTGGGAACAAAATACAGCATAGAAATGAAATGTCTGCAAAACATTTCTGCAGAAATGACTTAATGTGACAAACTCTAACTGTGCTCTTCCGATTTCTGTGATTTGTCTACTCCCACATTGTCATATTATAAAACTAACAGCACTATTATAGGCCCACATTATCCTAATACGCTCAATATCCCCCTTTACCATACGTGCTGTTCCTGGAACTCGAATCTCTTTATCCCCTGTGGAGCTAAGGTTTGCCGGTTCCTTCAGTAAAGCTACTGACTGAATCCATAATGACTTGGATTTGGAAATAACTTAAAGCGCAGTAATCAGGCAGAGAGCTGAAGGCATCTTTTCTCATAGCATCCTGTTTTGGAGCTCAAATCACAATGTTTTGTTTTCGGTCACTATCCGACTGGGTTCACTTTTGAGTCCGGTTCTTCTCGAGGGTTCTTCGTCGCCATCGCCGCCTGGATTGCTCATGATGGATCTAAATAAACATCCAGATATCTGTGAAGCTGCTTCATGAAAATGTTACTATACTATTATAGAAACAGAATAATATCTACTATTAAAGAAATCGTAGATATTTATAACTACGTGGTTTTATTGTGATGGAGTTTTTTGGTCACGCTCTTAAAATAGGGGGTGACGGAAATGTGCCAATCGTCTCTAGAGAAGAGTGCTGCCCAACTACACTCAGACATAACACAAAGGAAAGATTGTAAAAGGGAGGGAGCGGGGGACCGGTCTGCGCTTTGTGCCGCATCAAGCATCCACTAAAACACATGCTCTTTCAATCCACACGCTTCTGGAGATCTTTAAATAGCTGTCCTACTCTTTCCTCTATTCATCCGTCTGTCTCAGGAAGCGGCTTTCAGATTCGTCTGTCCACTCCGCTGAGAAAAAAAACGTGTGTGTGTGTGACCCAGCCTGCCTTTCTGTCTTCATGGCTCTGTATTGTGTTGTGTAAACTGCCTGCTCTGTACGTGTCAACACTATTTCTCTCCTCGTCTTCTTGTCTTCAGCTGCTCCGGAGTGAACCATCTTCTTCACCTTCTGTGGCTTGGTTTCTTTGTCTCGTGCTGCATGTCTGATTCGCGTCGTTTTTCAAGGAATATTTCGCCTAGCAATGCAGAGCGCAGAGAAAAATCAATGAATGACAGGAGACGCTAAGTAGCAGGATTGCGTTCCCACGGTGCAATCGCACATTAGCACGTCTTATTAGTCATTTTTTTCTTCAGCGCCTGGCATCCTAGCGTCCTTGTGTCTGGCACGGAGAAGAAGAAGAAGAAGGAGAAGAAGAAAGAGGATGAGGAAAACACGGCTTTCCATTGTTCAGGGTGCAGAATGAGTATGCGTAGGGGTGTACAGTGATGACTCAACATGAAGCAAGCCCTTGCCAATCCTCTACCTCTTTACAAAGCGCTTTAAAAAAACAACAACAACAACAACATTGTCTTAAAGAGAGCATGTTCTTCGGTTAAGTGCTTTTAACTGGTCCTTGAAATCCTAAAAGGCTCAATTCAGGATGTTTCATCACATTCACAAAGGGCTAAATCAATCGCGAAAGCCTTCGTACTCGAAATGACACGAACACAATTTTCAAGCTAATGAGATCGTCGTATCAGGTTAATACCATCTGACCTTTCTAAATTAAAATCAATTTTTTTCCATGCTCCCTGTGCTGGAACCCGGGTGGGTCTGCTTGCCAGGGTTAGAACCCAAAATGCGACTCGTCTGAAGTGGGCTGTGATGAAGGAGAGCTAATGCGAGAGCTGTGGGGATGAAGTAAACAGGCTGAGACCTTGACCAGTGCTAGGAATGTCACCCTATAGGCTCAGAGCCAATTTGTGTGATATTACATATCACACTTCAATGCTGTCAATACCACGCTGCAGTGTACGTACGAAACGACTAATAATAAATTTCTGAGGCAAAAAAGGAGAAATAGAGAAAAATCACAGGTGGCTTAAAATAATTTTTAGCTTCAAGAAGGCTCAGAATCTAAACATATCACCATGTAAGAAATTTTACATGAAGCAACAAAGTCCTGAAGAAGTGCTACACTGCCCACAATCCTAAAGCAAATCATCACTATTTAATTCATATGCTAATAATAGCTAGCCAACTGCCAACTAGCTGTTTGCTAGCTGTTTACCCAGTAAAATCACATTCGACAGCCATCTTGATAGCAAGACTGAGAACAAAAAAATCTACATGAATGGAGAGAGATGTATTTATTTCCATTAGAGGATCAACAAAATAATGTTTAACACACACACACGCACACACACACACACATACACACACACACAAACCCGGTCTGCAGTGGTCAGTATCTATTAAAAGTGGTCCAAGGAAGGAACAGTGGTGAACCGGTGACAGGATCATGGGTGGCCAAGGCTCATTGATGCACGTTGGGAGCAAAAGCTGGCCCGTGTGATCCAGATCTAACAGACGAGCTACTGTTGCTCAGATTGCTGAAGAAGTTAATGCTGGTTCTGATAGAAAGGTGTCAGAATACACAGTGCAGGACGGGTCAGGGCTGTTTTGGCAGCAAAAGAGGGGCCGACACAATTTTTGGCAGATGGTCATAATGTTATGCCTGGTCGGCGTATTTGGTAATTACAAGTTGTTAAAATATAGAAAATCTACAAAAGTGTCACTACTGGAGATTGAGTAGAGAAACAGGTTCGGTTGTGAGTCGGAGAAATGGATGGTCAGTGTTTGTCGTTTTTAGAAGCGGTTACTTGAGTTGGTCAGCGCCGAGCTGCTGGGACACTGTAGAGACTTGAGAAGGTGACACATTGCAGCAAACAGCAGGCGGAGGATGAGGTGAGGTGGGGGTTATAGCAGTGGCCATAACACTGCTCCGAGTCAGCAACACTATCAGCGGGACGCCGAACACACACATGTCATGGGTTACAGTGTGACTGAGATCAGCAGAGCATGTGTGTGAGCAAGGCACAAATATAATCACAAAGCACTTTATTACAGATAATTAATATTGATTAGTATCTGACCAAAAAGGATGGCTAGATACAAAAACAGTGAGACTGTTCATTTTCAATGCAGCAAAAATCATCTACAAATCAACGTACTTATATACAGCAATCCCGGTCAGCTTGTGTTTTTATTTATTTCATTCGTACACTTCTTCCTGACAATATTTCGGTGCACACAACAGACAAAGCACTCGCTCAGAATAATCATCATTACTGCCAAGAGTTAAATTAGTGAGCAGCTTCTAACCAGAGATCCATTACCGAATCAGTCCGGCGCATAACTTCATTTGTCCCGCGAAATAATGTTATCTGACTATTTTAAGTCTAAGATGCTTTGCCCACAAGTTACCGATTATCCTTTCTGGCCACAAGCTTCAGAAGGCTGCTTCTATATACACGAGTGTCCTGGAGGAGTACAAATATTTCAGCAAGGCGACACAGTGAGCTTTTGAGAGAAGGATACAGTCACTGGACCTCAAGTAAACGTTCAAGGAATAGTAGTAACTTAAAGTTTGGTTAAAACATTTAGTGATAGATGAGATGCTGATGTGCTACTGGAAAAGTTACCTTTTACTGTGATAGTTCTCAAGACAAACATACTAACCGCTACGTCACTATATGCCCCTCTTTTTGCCTACATTTGACCAAAAAAATTCCAGGCTAGCCTTGCTAAATATCTGTCTTTTTGGTATTTGCTGCTAACAGTTAATGTGTACAGATTGCACGTCATGTCTCGTATTTACACGTTTTTTAGACTTCTCCCATTTCCAGATCACGAATTTCCCCACATTAAGCTGCACCATGCTCTAATCGACTGTGGGCGGTTTGCATGTACGAGGGTAATAGAGGCTTTACGAGCGTGCCTCACAATCATGCCAGGCTCTGATAAATTAATTATGCTCATTCAGCATCCAGGAGCAGACTGCTTTAAGCCTCACTTAACACACTCCCATGTTTCCTGTCGCAAGGGTTCATTACTCGTATAGACACAGAGGGTGAAAGGAGCTGGAACGCGGCCTGCTGGGAGATCGTCACCGGGGTATTCAGGAATCTTAGTGAGACTGCGGGTGAGATTTGTATTACTCTTCGTCTCAGGATAGAAAAAGATTGAAGAGATCTGTTACTCAAAGCTTCACAGTGGCTAAGGAGCAGACACCCCTACTATCTGATCGACCGATGGACAGGTGGAACCGGACGTGGCTTCTGATTGGCTAGAAGGAGATGCTGCACACTTTCCTTGCTCAAGTCTCATCATCCTGAGGTAATCTTCACGGCGATTGAGAAACTGGAGCTTTAATTTTTATCTGCATTTATATATTAGAAATTTACAAGTAAATATTGTTTACAACAGGAATATTCGACTGTATATTTCGCTGTAGCACAAAAACGACTTCACTGAATGACAAAACCTTCACCGCATGACTGAAGAACGTTTCACTAGCAAGCTAGGAATTAAAACATCTTTAGAATGACTGAATAAATCAAAGGCTTTTGAGAAGGTTTTTTGTGAAACCTTATTTTGCCCAAAATGATCTGAGAAAAATTTAATAAAATCATAAATCTGTTGTTTTGAGGAAATAAAATTGTCTTCTTAAAGTTGACTAACTGTATGTCTAACTGTTACATACCAAAAAATATATATATATATTTTGTTAATCTGATTTGTCTTTTAAAGTATTTTGACCAGAATAAAAATACATAATACATAAAAAATGTATTAAAAATACAAAAACACATAAAAAATATATATCTATAAAAAATACAAAAATACATAAAAATATATAATTAAAATATATAATTAAGAAAAAAAAAATATATGAAAATAGGTGTTTTATTTAACTAGATTTTTATCTTGATTTTTTATTTTTTTTTCCATTATTCTCAATGTGAATTTGTTGGGGTTTAAAGTTGTTTTTTTGTGTGTTTTTTAAGTAGCCTTTATGACCAGATTTGACATATAATCTAAAATATAAATAAATAAAATCTGTAAATAGGTGTTTTATTTATCTAGCTTTTTATCTAGAATTTTTTTCCATGTTTCTCAGTGTGAATTTGTTGGGGTTTGAGACACGGGAACGTAAACGTGTTTCTGTTTCAAAGACTGGAAATTTAAGAATTTATTACATACTTAATGTTAAATTAATTTTTCATGACGTACATTTACCGGAAAATAAGCTTTCCAGTAGCAAGGAATCCCGTACTTTTTAATATTAACCAACCTCAGAGCTCTGACCATTGCCTGATACCTGATACTGAGCCAATACTTATTTTTTCCCACATATATATCATTTATTTACTATATAAAATTTTCCTATTTCCCTTTTTCATACTCTCATTTTGTTTCCTCCACTCCTGTTCTTCTTTATCTATTTCAAAGCCAGGATTCAGACACAGAGATTTCTAGAAGCCGGTTGCAGAGCATCAGCACCAGTGCCACAAACCTCAGGTCAACTAATCCACTCTCTCTCTCTCTCTCTCTCTCTCTCTTTCATTCTCCATCACTGTTTCTCTCATCTTCCTTTCCCTTCCCACAGTCTTTGTTTCAGTGAAAAGCACAGCGGCCTGCTCTCGTCAGCGTCTCCTCAGTCCCTGCGTGACTCATGACTCCATGCATATTTAAAGTGCGTGTGGACAGAATGGCTGAGTGTCTCTCTCTCTGACCTATAAAACACAGCAGCACGTCACACATCTCTCAACACACACACACACACACTCAGACACATCACTTCTCCATCTTTACATCACACAGATTTCTAGAATGCAGCTCAAAATTCTATTCAGGATTCAAACAGGACTTCCTGTCAGCTCTGGTGGTCTATCATTCAGCCATGATATGTGTGTCTCCCTGGGAAAAACCTTTCACATGGTGAAATTTTGACTAAAGGTAACGATAAAATTGACAGACACTTCATAAACACACCTGAGGCACATTCGTTTTCTATAAGAAAAGTGTAAGGATTTGAGCGAGTTTGACGAAGAGCCAAATTGTGTTGGCTAGATGACCGGATCAGAGCATCTCCAAAACTGCAGCTCTTGTGGGGTGTTCCCGGTCTGCAGTGGTCAATATCTATCACAAGTGGTCCAAGGAAGGAACAGTGGTGAACCAGCGACAGGGTCATGGGCGGCCGAGGCTCATTGATGCACGGGGGGAGTGAAGGCCGGCCCGTGTGATCCGATCCAACAGATCCTACTGTTGCTCAGATTGCTGAAGAAGTTAATGCTGGTTCTGATAGAAAGGGGTCAGAATACACAGTGCAGGATGGATCAGGGCTGTTTTGGCTGCTTAAGGGGACCAACACAATATTAGGCATAATGTTATGCCTGGTCAGCGTATTTTACAGAGGTAGTGCACACAAATATCTAATATCTGATCTTAGTTGCATGAGACTCTAAATGCAATATTACGTAACGTGGATATAGTAAAAGTAAATCAGATTTAATCGTACAATCCATATTACCTAATGACTTTATTCCTCCACCTCCAGTATTGATCTGCATCCTGGGGTCGGTGTGTAGGCAGGTGGTTATTTTAGCAGGAAGTGCAACCATCCGCGTGCAAACAAGGCTTTCTCCCTCCCCCGTCACCTCTCTCTCTTTCTCTCTCTCTCTTTCTCTCATCGCCAAAATTAGAGCAGGATCAATACGCAGAGCATCCAAATACCCTACACGGAGCCTGGTCTGATGCGAGGTCATGGCAGAATCGATGTTAATCCAACTCTCCTCGTCGACAAACACCGGCACGCAGGTGCAGCCGGGCGATTAGGAATGACCTTTAGATATCGCTCCATCTTTGATTTTGCTATATCTGGAATACAGGTCTGGGGAAAATGCTCTAGCGTGAATAGTTCATTATGGGGTAATTTCAGCAGGGCAATTACAGTGTTACGGATTTGACATTTTAACTAATATTGACTCGTAAAGTCACTAATTGCCTGAACAAGCTTGGGATCAATGAGACAGTTCACTTATATAGTCATGTGACCTTCCAGGATAAACACAGATCCATATTCATGTGTAAAATATTTATTATTATTATTATTATTTTTATTATTATTATTAAGATATTTTTGTCTTATTTCTATTGAAACAATCAAAAATAGGAATTAACAATAAACTCAAATTAAATTCTAGCATTAAGCCAAATAAATAAACAAATAAATAAACAAATAAATAAATATAGACCCAAAAGGACAAAGTGATTCATTGCATTTTTTCCTTTTCTTTCCTTTTTCCTTTTCCTCGTCTATCCAATAAACAGCGCTCACTGGATAGTCCCTGATTACGTAGATGATTGAATAAAACCATGACATCATCATCATCCTCTGTACGCCTCAATTCCCAGCCATTGTTCAGCACCTTTCAATACTGCAGAATACAAACAGCAGCCTTATTACATTATTTCGTGTTATTTATTTTTTTTAGAGCAGGCATCGAGTCACGATGTGGATGTCAATTGGTATTACTGATAATGCTCGATACCAGCTCAGGGTCAACACTAAAGGATCACATTACACGCTTCAGCGATCCTGGGTTACGCTGCCGATGAGTACATGAGTATACGGGCTTGTACATGACATGAAATGTGAATATAAAGTAAAAAATTATGGGGAAAATAAAGATGGGACTACAAATAGCAGATGGTAAAAGAGGTTCCGTGATAAGCAGAAAAAGCACACACACACACACACACAAAAGCACAGTCGACTCAAGGACCAGGATGCTGAGACCTTAAGGCTAGAAATCAGCCATGTATTTCTGGTAGCTATAGTAACCGACTAGGAATTCTGGGTATAAAAATCCAAGCATTGTGTGAAACCATGTTCAAAATGACGTCCTACAATCCTAGGAAAACAGTTTCTTCAGACAGTTATCATTCTAAATGCTTAATCTTATGACATTTTTAACAAAACAAACCCATTAGGAATATTCTCATGTCTGATTCCCACAAAGGGGCGAGCTGGAGAATGCATTAGGAATGCTCTGCTGCAGGGTTCCCTCAGAGGAACAAACTGAAGAACCATTTAGATGTTATGTTCTTGGGATCACCCATAAGAACAGATCAAAGAACGCTTTAGGACGCTTTGTATTGGGGTCTCTTCAAGAAAATCACACCGAAGAACCTTTGAGGATCCTCTGTTATTGGGCTCACACAAAGAGACAACAGAAAAATCCCTTCCAGATGCTCTGTTCTTGGGTCCATCGATAAGAATTCATCAAAGAACCTTTTATGAATGCTCCATATTGGGGTTTCTCATAGAAGATCACACCAAAGAACCTTTGAGGATTCCCACAAGAAGCCTTTCAGGATGCTCTGTTCTTGGGTTCATCGATAAAGAACCATTTAGAAAGCTCTGTATTGCTGTTTTTTCTAGAAGATCACACCAAAGAACTTTTGAGGTTCCTCTGTTATTGGGCTCCCATGAAGAGACAAAACCAAAAGCCCTTCAGGACGCTTTGTTCTTGGTTTCCCCTTTTAGAGCAAATCAAATAACCCTATAGGATTCTCTGTACTGGGGTTTAGTCTAGAAGATTACACAAAAGAAACTTTGAGGATCCTCTGTTGTTGAGTTCCCATAAAGACAAAACCAAAAGCCCTTCAGGATGCTCTGTTCTTGGTTTCCCCCTTCATAGCAAATCAAAGAACCCTTTAGGATGCCCTGTATTGGGGTTTCTTCTAGAAGATCACACTAAAAGAACCTTTTAGGATCCTTTGTTGTTGGTTTCCCACAAATAGACAAAAAGAACCCTTCAGGATGCTCTGTTCTTGGATTCTCCCTTAAGAACAAATCAAAGAACCCTTTAGAATGTTCTGTACTGGTACTTCTTCTAGAAGATCACACCAAAGAACTTTTGAAGATCCTCTGTCGTTGATGTTCACACATAAGAACATAACAAAGAAACCTTTAGGATGCTCTGTTCTGGGGATTCCCCTCAAAAAAACACACCAAAGAACCTTTTACAATCCCTTCTTTCTGGGTTTCTGCCATTTAGTTTGCTCTGTATTGGAGTCTTCCCAAAAAATAATCTTATAGAATCCTCTGTAGTTGGGTTCCCACAAAGAAACATAGCAAAGGACCCATCAGGATGCTAGGTTGTTGGGATTCCCCATAAAAAAACAATCAAAGAACGCTTTAGGGTGCACCGTACTGGGGTTTCCCCTCGAACAACACACCGAAGAGCCATTTAGTTTGTTTTCTATTGGGGTCTCCTTTAGAAAATCACACTAAAAAATCTTACAGCATCCTCTGTAGTTGGGTTCCCACAAAGAAACATAGCAAAAAAACCCATCAGGATGATAGGTTGCGGGGTTCCCCAATAAAAAAACCTATTAAAGAATGTTTTAGGGTGCTCCGTATTGGGGTTTCCCCTAGAACAACACACCAAAGAACCATTTAAGATGCTCTGCTGTTGAGTTCCCACAAAGACACAAACCTAAGAACCTGTCATGATGCTGTCGTCAGGTTCCTCTAGGGACCTTACAGGTTGTTTTTTGGGGTTCATGCAAAGAGATGGCTCTAGTGTCCTCCGTTGTCGGGTTCCGACTACAGAACCTTTTAAGATGCTTTGTTTTTTCCACACAAACGCATTTTCTTCCTACTCCATACGAACCTACAGGTGGATTATGGGTATTCTGTGCATCATTTTGGACACGATCCTATTGCAGTGCATTGTGGGATTTCATGAACGCCCTGGATGCTGTCCAGTAAAAATAAATAAATAAATAAATAAATAAATAAATAAATAAATAGTACACTATATAGTGAATAGGGCGCGGTTATTGACATACAGTTTTTGCGTTATAACGGATAACGCAGTCAACAAAGACGTCTAAAATACTACCCTACTACGTAGCATGCCAAAAAATTAGGCATAAGCGTTTAGAGCATTGAGATACAGTCTGCTGTTCAGTAAGGGAGTAGCCATGCAGGCTCGTTTAAGACGCGTCCATTGCATCTAAGAGTAATAGGGCCGTTTTTATTTCTAATGCCTACTAATTAGTACGCAAGTGTGCGGTTCCGGACGTGGCCACGGTGAGTTATTATAAGGCTATCGGATCACTCACCTGAGTCAGTATCACCTGGCGGTGAATCATGCTCCGAAAGCAGAGCTCCTCAGTCTCTAGAGGCCATGTTACTCCGTGAAACTCTCACACATCCCACAAAAGCGCCCCGCTCAGCATCGCGCTAGCCTCCTGTGCTAATGTGCTGATGGAGGGATGCTACATCCTCCTCTCCTTGTTTCCTGGGTACCAGCGCTTCGCCACCAATGGATGCTTGTGTCATTCTCTCCGCCGCTGCGCCCGCCTCTACGCCACGACCCCGGGTTGCCAGATTGCGCTGTTTTGGTTTTGGTTTTGATCCTTAACGCATTTCCTGACTGACTTGAAACTAGACCTCGACAGCAAGGACAAAATTCACCCTAAGAAGTGTGGGGGGTTTTTTCGTGGTGATATTAATTCTCACAATTTTAGGTTTCTAAACAGGTTCTCTAACCTGTTTCTTGACCACATCTGTTGTGTACATTTTGCCTGATTTTCTTTTTGCTTGTGGATACTGCTGGAAGCTGTACATTTCCCATTGGGTTGAATAAAGTATCTATCTATCTATCTATCTATCTATCTATCTATCTATCTATCTATCTATCTATCTATCTATCTATCTATCTATCTATCTATCTATCTATTGTATAACACTTCCATTAGCTGATTAGTTCATTCAGGTGTGTTGGGAGCAGGGAAAATATTAAAATGTACAGGAAAAGGAATGTTACAAGAGTTAGGACTCGTGAGAAAAAATGGTACTAAACTGTTTTGCCTTGGCGCTGGGGTGGTACCCTGAAGGACCCTTAATTTACATATGACACAGTTTCATCCTCATGCTTTCTCGAAAACACTAGGACGAGGTCAGAACGCACCCTGAATGGGACACCAGTCCATCCCAGTGCGCCATGCGATACACACTTTCACACCTAGTGGCAATTTAGAGTCTTTAATCCATCATCATCATCATCATCACCTATGAACCTGATGGAAACTAGGAGAATATCAGAAACTCCACACAGAGTTCAGAATCAGTCTGGGAACCTGGACATGTGAGGCGACTACCTGTATTATGGTCATTCATCTTTGATCCTGGTCAGGGTCGCATTGGATTCATGGGCTATTTGAAGAAACATGGTGAGGACACACCCTTGAATGGATCATCACAGGACATCATCTATACACATTTTCATTTACATTTATGGTATATTAAGCATTCACCATTTTCTATGAGAAGAAATAGAAGTTTTCTCTAGAAGTTGCAAATCCACCTACTGGCTTGTGTAAACCTGAGATCCCAAAGGAAACCCACACAGACACTGGAAATCCATTCGGAATTTCCACACGAGATGTAACCCGAGTTCAGTACTGAACTGGGAACTCTGGGAGCCCTGAGGCGGCAACACGACCCACATCACAACTACTAAATCTCTCACACCGGATGTGCAAGTAAAATCAGGCAAAATAGGACAAATAAAAAAGCAGTTCATTAGTACAGGCAAAATGGCAAACCATAGTTTCTCCACCGTTCACCTACTTGTAACCTAATGGGCTAAAAACAGAACAAGAGTTGAAACCAGACAAAACTGGCAACCATGATGACACCACCCCACCAGCAGGCGCGTAAACAGGTCTGTGGTGGGTGACCCAAGCAGTCAGTAACACATGTCCAAGCTGTATATTAAGGCCATAAAAGCTGTTTAGTTTGCATTTAAAGTCTTTTTAGATGTTAGACATTTTAGATGAGGTTATGGTCAAAACCGTGTACCCAAACTGCACTAAATAGCAGCTCTATTTCTGTAATCAGAAATATCACTCCAGAATATTACTCCACTAAACTAAATCTATTTGCATGCTATTTAACTTGTGGCTTAAAAGTTAGAACTCTGACTTGAGACATGTTTTTAAGTATAGAAAAACAATTCTTTAATTGAAAACAGACTCTGAGTGAACTAAAAGGCTGTAAACCAGCGCCATCTGTAGGTATCATTAAAGCCTATGTTTTAACACAGAACTTACACTCCTACCATCACGTCTAATATCTGGTCAACCCTTTAAGACCTTGGGCTAAAAACTAGAACAACCATGAACTAAGACCAAGACCTAACACTAGACATAACCACAAATTTCGACATGGCCCACAATGTTGTGAAATTTCTCTGTCACATGCATTAGTAGAATTGGCTAATTCAAAGGTTTCTATACCACAAAATACACAGAAACATCTTTTAAAAAATGTATAATTGTGTATATTTCAACTGAGGAAAGATTTATTTAACATCTTGGGAAGGAGTGTCAGCACGTCCTAAAAAGTTAGAGGTATATCTAGAAAAGTTTTCCGGCACCTTCAACTGTGAGACTTTAGGACAAAAGGCTTCAATAATAATTAGCATTAAATATAACTAAATATTTACTGAAAACACATTTATTGGCTCTTATTGGAAAATAATACACAGTAACGCCGCTTCACATCGGATCATACCACGCTGATCATTTTCCTAACAGGGCACACATGCGAGTGTTTTATTCCTTACTTAATACTCAGAGGAAGTGTACTCTGAGCTGAATTGAGCAAAAAATATGAAGTGAACATCTGAACAGTCTGAAGTAAATCATTAAAGATTCGTGAGTGAAAAGGTCACATCAATCAGAATTTTTTTATTCAGCAATTGTTTCACTTTCCATGCAAAAACAACACAAAAGAAGAAGAACAAAAAAACATTTCTAAATAGTTCATTTCATGCTACAAAGACACGTTTATGCTACATGTTCATAAGATGCTAAATACTCCTGATTTATGCAACTGGCCACAGAAGAACAGCAGAAGCACACAGACTCAAACAACAACACCAAAAAAAACACATCCCCAACTTCCTTGTATTTTTTTTCTCTCTGTCTCAGCGTTTGTTCTCACATGCTCATTTCTGAAAAGCAAACCCCTGCACCACCATTAATGATGAACCTGAACCCAAACAGGACATTTTTGTACCCTGGAAATGTTCACGTTCCTAAACCCTGCAGCCTGTACCAGTCTGTGAGATTATATAGATCAAAATGTCAGAACTTTTCACTATTCAGTAGTTCATTACTACTTCAATGTTCAGACATTTAGAAGCTACCAATAAGCAAAAGGTAATAATATTTCAATATTAAGAAGTTCAGAACCTACAAATATTAAGACGTTCAGAACCGACAAATATACAGTAATTCAGAACCTTCCCATATTAGGAACTTCAGAACCTACAAATATTAAGTATTTCAGAACCTTCAAATATTATTACAAATTCCAGAACCTTGCAATATTAAGAAGCTCAGAACCTACAAATATTCAGTGATTCAGAACCTTCCAATATTAAGAACTTCAGAACCTACAAATATTAAGAACTTCAGAATCTCCCAATATTAAGAACTTCCGAAGCTACAAATATTAAGAACTTAAGAACCTGCAAATATTTAGTAGTCCAGAACCTTCCAATATTACAAAGTTCAGAACATCTCAATATTAAAGAACCCCCTAATATTAATAACTTCAGAAGCTACAAATATTAAGAACATTCCAATATTAACAAAACTTCAGAACCTTGCAATATTAAGAAGTTCAGAACATCTCAATATTCCAATGTTCATAAGCTCCCAGTTTTCAGAAGTTTGGAACATCCCGATATTATAATGTCAGAACCCTTGCAATATTCAAAAGTTCAGAAGCCCAGTATTCAGAAACTCCTTCCAGTGTGAAGTTTCATCAGTTAGTAGTACTCAGTGTTAGGGCTCCTGAACGATGTGGTCCTGCTGCTTTGAGATGACAGGATGGTGCTCTTCAAACACGGTATGTGCTTGGCTAGAAGTTTCCGGAAATGGCTCTGGAATTTCTTCCCCACAAAGGTGTAGAAAACAGGGCTGATGCAGCAGTATAAGTATGCAATGTTCCGTGTGACATATTCTGCATAGTCCAGGTCATCAGAGCATGATCTGTCTCCAGAGGACAAGCGCAGCGCCCTGAGGAGGATGACCACATTGTAGGGCGTCCAGCAGATGAAGAACGTGAAGATGATGACGAAGATGAGCTTGACAGCCCTGCACTTCTCCTGTATGCGCGTGGAGACGATGCGAATGGTGATTCGGGCGTAGCAGTAGAACACCATCATCAGTGGTAGCAGGAAAAACAGCCCGAACTGCTGGTAGTAACCCATCAGCTGCCATTTGACTATGGTCTGGTACGTGTAGCCACTCTCTTCACACACCCAGCCGCCCGGTTTGTTGTCCCGTACATTGAACAGGACCATGTCTTTAAGGCTAGCGAGGACACTGAGAAACCAGACGATGGAAGACATGCAGAAAGCGTACACCCTCCGGCGGCTCTGGGCGGCCGTGATGGCATGGACCACAGCCAGGTAGCGGTCAAAGGTCATAAGGGTGAGGAAGAGAATGGAGCTGGAAAAGCCTATGGAGTACAAGCTACCTACCACCTTGCAGAGGAATGGGCCAAATATCCACTCGGAGCGGTGGTAGACGGCCCAGAAAGGCAAGGTGCAGGCGAACAGGAGGTCCGAGATCACCAGGTTCAGCAGGAAGATATTGGTGACCGTACTGAGCTTCTCGTACTTATAGATGATGCACAAGACCAGACCGTTTCCCACAAGGCTAAGCAAAAAGTTCATGTAGTAGAACGTAGGGATGAAAGCTGCACCAAACTGAATCACGTTGCTCTTCTCGCACAAAATCACCGTCTCGTTCTTGATGACATGTTGGGGATCATCTGTGAAGTTCTGATTAAAAAAGCCATCCAGATATTCATCATACTGGTCGTCACCCATTTCCATTCGCGCTGTTACCTTGGAGCGACCGCAATAACAAAAATAAATAAATCGATGTCTTTGTTCTAGCCTCTCAGCCGTAAGACTGGGAAATTAGAGGGGTTTTTGTAGTAAGTGCAGAGGAACCTGTCTTGTCAAGATGCGAATCTTTCTGTGGCTTTCGCTCAACTGCAATAACTTAACACTTCAGCAAGCAGTAATACTATAGAAGCACCAGAAAGAGGAACTGCACACACACTTACTGGAAACCCTTTTTTTATCGGCTTCCTATCTATCCCGAGAAGAAGAAGAGGAAGAAGAAGAAAAAAAAAGAATATTTCTAACCTGGACACACAAGCCTATAAATAAAAACTCAATTACAACAGAGCAACTACTGTGTGTTTAGGAATATTTTATTTGATCAGTGTTACATGTAAATGGTTTCAGTTCAAATGTAAACAACCCAATTAAGTCAATTAACAGACATTCAAAACGGAACGAAACGAGATAAAAAGAAAATAAAAAATACTCATGGCTTCATTTCGACAGGAAAATAAATAGAACGTGTTGCTGATTGAAGTTGAATGGTTCAAAAGAAATGCTAAAATCATAAAATTAGAAGGAGGTTTTTTTGGAGAGAAATGTTCAAACATTAAAAATGTTAACATTATAACAAAAACATTAAAAAATCAAATAAAATAAATGCAGTAGTCCACACACACACACACACAGAATGAGCTTTTTATAAAACCGAAAAACCGAGACATCCTGAGCAGTTTGAGATATCAGCCAACACTTTTAGAACAAAATATTGTCCAGTTGTTGGACTACTCCGTGTCGAATACAGAGGTAGTATTTCAAAAGGCAGTGCAACACCTATGTCTATTTACAATAAAAATGCAATTCACAAAAGCGAGCACCAACGTGAGATAGAAAAAAAAAGAAAACGTGGTTTCGGGGTAGTCCGAGGCCAGATGACTCAAAACGAGATGATCTTGTATTACTCAGCAGAGCATTTTGTTGTCCTAGTTTTGTTTTATCAGATGAACATTTCACCACACATCATCGCTATATTCTATGAAGAAAAAAAAAAATATATATATATATATATATATATATATATCTTTCATGCTGCTACATTACGTGATTCTTATTCTAGCTTCCAAACCAAACGTAGTAAACAAATAATCTCAAGTCAAAACTGCCGTGTTCAAACTCCGGAGCCCTTTATCCGGGCCTACAGAGGTTAAGAAATACAAATCAAATCAAACACTAACATCACCTCAGACAGTTTGGGCTCAGGAGCATGGAGGCCCTTAAAAGTCATTACGAAGTGTGGATCAAGGTAGTTCGCTAAAAGTTGGGCCCTTTGTTGAAGTGACCCTGCTGGCTGACGTAACCCATGTAACAGGAGGATGGGTCGCAAACACCGGTGGCGCCTGGAGGACCTCGTTTTCCAGGGATGCCAGGAGAACCAGGCTTGCCTGTAGACCCCGGGGGTCCTTGATATCCCTCTCCATCCAGTCCACGAGGACCTTGCAAACCTGGAAGAAAGAAAAATGCAGTT